>NW_025533799.1:395000-421016 GCF_020615455.1 Coregonus clupeaformis | reverse complement strand
ATGATAAATAGATTGTGGGGGCTGTTTTGTTAAACTTCAGTGAAGCTTTTGACAATATCGATCAAAGTCTGCTGCTGGAAAAACGTATGTGTTATGGCTTTACACCCCCTGCTATAATGTGGATAAAGAGTTACCTCTCTAACAGAACACAGAGGGTGTTCTTTAATGGAAGCCTCTCCAACATAATCCAGGTAGAATCAGGAATTCCCCAGGGCAGCTGTCTAGGCCCCTTACTTTTTTCAAACTTTACTAACGACATGCCACTGGCTTCGAGTGAAGCCAGTGTGTCTATGTATGCGGATGACTCAACACTATACACGTCAGCTACTACAGCAACTGAAATGACTGCAACACTTAAAAAAGAGTTGCAGTTAGTTTCGGAATGGGTGGCAAGGAATAAGTTAGTCCTAAATATTTCCAAAACTAAAAGCATTGTACTTGGCACAAATCATTCACTAAACCCTAAACCTCAACTAAATATTGTAATGAATAATGTGGAAACTGAGCAAGTTGAGGTGACTAAACTGTTTGGAGTAACCCTGGATTGTAAACTGTCATGGTCAAAACATATTGATACAACAGTAGCTAAGATTGGGAGAAGTCTGTCCATAATAAAGCGCTACTCTGCATTCTTAACAACACTATCAACAAGGCAGGTCCTACAGGCCCAAGTTTTGTCGCACCTGGACTACTGTTCAGTCGTGTGGTCAGGTGCCACAAAGAGGGACTTAGGAAAATTACAATTGGCTCAGAACAGGGCAGCACGGCTGGCCCTTAAAAGTACACGGGGAGCTAACATTAATGATATGCATGTCAGTCTCTCCTGGCTCAGAGTGGAGGAGAGATTGACTTCATCACTGCTTGTTTTTGTAAGTGTTGACAAGCTGAATGTACCGAGCTGTCTGTTTTAAACTACTAGCACACAGCTCGGACACCCATGCATACCCCACAAGACATGCCACCAGAGGTCTCTTCACAATCCCCAAGTCCAGAACAGACTATGGGAGGCACACAGTACTACATAGAGCCATGACTTCATGGAACTCTATTCCACATCAGGTAACTGATGCAAGCAGTAAAATCAGATTTTTAAAAACAGGTAAAAATACACCTTATGGAACAGCGGGGACTGTGAAGAGACACACACAGGTACAGACACATGCATACACACACAAGCGCTAGCACACGCACTCTACACACATACATTGTGATATTATTGTATGGTGGTATTATACATTGTGTATTGTAGATATGTAGTGGTGTAATAATGTTATATGATGTACTGTTTTATCTCTTGTTTTATGTGTGATGTAAGTGCCTTAATGTGTTTGGACCCCAGGAAGAGTAGCTGCTGCCTTGGCAGGAACTAATGGGGATCCTTAATAAACCCCAGGAAGAGTAGCTGCTGCCTTGGCAGGAACTAATGGGGATCCTTAATAAACCCCAGGAAGAGTAGCTGCTGCCTTGGCAGGAACTAATGGGGATCCATAATAAACCCCAGGAAGAGTAGCTGCTGCCTTGGCAGGAACTAATGGGGATCCTTAATAAACCCCAGGAAGAGTAGCTGCTGCCTTGGCAGGAACTAATGGGGATCCATAATAAACCCCAGGAAGAGTAGCCGCTGCCTTGGCAGTAACTAATGGGGATCCTTAATAAACCCCCAGGAAGAGTAGCCGCTGCCTTGGCAGGAACTAATGGGGATCCATAATAAACCCCAGGAAGAGTAGCCGCTGCCTTGGCAGGAACTAATGGGGATCCATAATAAACCCCAGGAAGAGTAGCTGCTGCCTTGGCAGGAACTAATGGGGATCCATAATAAACCCCAGGAAGAGTAGCCGCTGCCTTGGCAGGAACTAATGGGGATCCATAATAAACCCCAGGAAGAGTAGCTGCTGCCTTGGCAGGAACTAATGGGGATCCATAATAAACCCCAGGAAGAGTAGCCGCTGCCTTGGCAGGAACTAATGGGGATCCATAATAAACCCCAGGAAGAGTAGCCGCTGCCTTGACAGGAACTAATGGGGATCCATAATAAACCCCAGGAAGAGTAGCCGCTGCCTTGGCAGGAACTAATGGGGATCCATAATAAATACAAATACAAATAGTCCCATGTGGGTCTACCATTTATGACCAATCATATTAGCCAAACTAATAACTCCCTCTAAATACTTTTATGGTCTTTTGTTCACAGGAATGTACTGAACAGGAAGGAGAGAGAGCGAGAGAGAGAGAGAGAAGGAGCTTTGTATTGAAGAAGCTCTCATCTATGTTTCCAAACATACAATTTTGTATATTGAAGTATTTTAAAATAATTTAACTAATTTAAAAGAACTCATGTCAACTGTTGGAATTTGCGCCTCTCTCCTGAATGGGTCACTAGCAATGAAGTCATTCGTTGTGTGAACTCAATGACAATATTTTCATGTTCCATAAATAACTATCCCCAAGTGCAGCACCGTTCTCCCATTGGTTGTTCCACCTATCAGTCAGGCAGTTTATTGCGTCACCCTCCCTCACCACCAGGGTGGATCGGCTCGGCTGGTAGATTTCCCTACATGGTCAAACAGATTTCGCAATACTTCGAGCAGCTCCAGCTAACTTATATGGTCAACGAAAACGGACAATACTCCCAAACTTTTTATACTTTGTTGGGCAATTGACGATACGTAAAAGCAGACAAGGTACGTGGTTGATTTGGTATGTTTTCAAGTCGTCTTCTGAGGAAAAGGTAGCTAGCTAGCTAGGCTAAACGGAATCCACAAGCTGGACGTCGCTGGTGCTAAGTTACACAACAACTGTGTCCAGGCACGGGCGACGCTCAAAATAACACTTCTGTTTGGTTTATCACACCGCTGTTTAGTTAACAATGTTACAATTATATAGTGATGGGCGTCCAACGTGTGGTTTTGACGTTAGTCGATGTTATTTTCGGTTGTGGGAAATGCAGCTAGCCAGTGTTAGCCAGTTGCCTAGCTAGCTAAACAAACTAACGTTAGCAAGCCAAGCTCCACGCCTCCTGCCATTGCCAAAATCACTCACTCTAGTTTTTTGTGTATTTCCACAAACATTCTAGCTAGCTAACTAGTTAGTCTCACGTCAAACGTTGTGTGTGTGTTAGTGTTTAGTGAATTCGCCGGCACAATTTTCTCCTAAAACCGCCGTTTTGCTTACCACTGCCTGACTACGGAGTTCCCCTCTCCAGTGGCACAAAGAGTATCTGCCATGTATGGGGGGGTATGCGATGATGCAATCACAGGCAACACTAACGTTAACTAGCGGGGCGTCTGAACGGACTGAGGGAGAGAGATGTGGTCAAACACAGTCGACTAGGTACATTACAACTCCCTGTGTGACCTTATCAGACTAACCTTAGCTAGGATTTTCCCCTTTCCCTCAAGGAGAATAACATATGGTCGTGTTAATAGCTAAATGTTTGGCGGGTGAGTTAATACAAGTTGAGGGAGGGGGGCATAACCAGAGACCCACCACCTTGGTCTCAGATCTGTTTACATTGAAAGTTCCATATACGTTTTCATTTCAATATGAAATGCACAATATTATTTATCTACATATTCTAAATATGTTTTTTTTTGTAACAATGTAGCTTGTTTTCGTAATAAATCCCATCACGTGTTGACAATAAAAGTCATCTCTGTTGGACGGACTATGTAAACATAAATGGGACAATAGCAAACGAGCAGCAATAGTAGCAGTGCTTGGATTTTCCCTCACTGGTTATTTGGACGAATCACGATTTCGCAGGTGTTAGCATCTTTCGAATTTCTGAAGGGGAGGGGACATTTGGCCCATAGACTTGCACTTACACCGGCAAATAGAGAGGTTCCACTCCACGTTCTAGCACCTCTTCATCTCTCCTCTTAACACGTATGGACCTTAATCGAGCAGCAGAACAATTACACAATAGTTTTTATTTCTGGTTAAATCAAGATTACTGTAAATTATATGACTGTGACTGAGGTTGAGTCCTGCTGTTTCCCTGACTCAAGTAGATCTGACTAAAAGCTCATAGTCTATACATTAAATTTTTACATTTTTGTCATTTAGCAGACGCTCTTATCCAGAGCGACTTACAGGAGCATTTTTTAGGGTTAAGTGCCTTGCTTAAGGGCACATCGACAGACTTTTCACCTAGTCGGCTCGGGGATTAGAACCAGCGACCTTTCGGTTACTGGCACAACGCTCTTACCCACTAAGCTACCTGCCGCCATTACCTTGTTTCCACTCACGAATGTTCTTAGCTGTCACTATGTGTAGCCTATTTAATAAGTGATCCCTATCAACAAGTGTTTCGTACCTTCTGGAAAGTGAAAGACTAACATATTCATCCTGACCTTCCCTCCTCCAGACTCCAGTAACTCCAGTCTACAGGAGCCGAGTGGATCCAGACACCAACCCATTCGTCCAGAGTGTCACCCAACCAGCAGGCCAGTCATAGCGGACGCGCAGTGAGACTAGTGGTCAGCGGATCCAAACCAAATGAGCAGGCAGACACAGCAGAAGATAACCACACACCAGAACAGGGGGAGCGTTCGTGTGATCCAGGACCAAGCTAGCGTACCAGCAGCAGCTACAACCACGCTCTCAGACCCACCGGGAGGAGGCTTACAGCAGGTTCCCCAGCCCCAGTTAGTCCCTGTGACCCCAGCCGGAGGAGGAGGAGGAGGCAAGGCCACCCCGCCCAGCAAGATGAAGAAGACGTCAGGGGACAAGGACAGCGACGAGTACCGTCAGCGGCGGGAGCGGAACAACCTGGCGGTGAAGAAGAGCAGGATGCGGTCTAAGCAGAAGGCCCAGGACACGCAGCAACGCGTCAATGAGCTGAAGGAGGAGAACGAAAGACTGGAAGCTAAAATCAAGCTGCTTAGCAAGGAGCTGTCTGTCCTCAAGGACCTCTTCCTGGAACACGCCCACAACCTGGCTGACAACGTCCAGGCGCCTGGCGCAGAGGGGGCCAGCCCCGCCCACAACAACAACAACAACATCAACAATGGGGCGTGTAACAACAACAACGGCCAGTGAGAAGAGGGCGGGGATATCTACCTCCTGGTAGATTAGCGTCCCAAAAACAACACCCTATCCCCTATATAGTGCACTACTTTTGACCAGGGCCCCTATGGGGACTAGGGTGACATTTGGGACACAACCAGGGTGATGATTGATCGATAGCTCGCCACTGCTTCTCAACTGTGCTGGAGTATCTTCCTCTTTCCGCCCCGGAGATGATATAAACTGTCAGAGAGATTTCACTGTTGTCTTTTTTTTTGTGCGTTCAGATTGGTTCTCATGAGCTTTTTAGAGGTTCAAGTCTGGGAACATTTCTAAAGAGACCTGTTTGTGTTTAGTCACAAAAATAAACTATTCAGTAGTTAAGATGATGTGTAATAAAGTCTAGTAGCTTTTTTTCTTTGAGCTCTTGTTAAAATTCCTTAAATGTTTGGTGACATAGCTAACATTCGGGTGGAATTTAGGATCGTCAGTACATTCACTACATTTTAAAAGTTAATCAGAATGATGTACGCCTGTTCTATTGTGTATGCGTCTGTCGGCGTCAGATATGCACACGTTGTAAAAAATGTTTTTTTTGTTTGTGTCCTAATCGAATGGCTTTACTTCTGCTTTGAGCTCTTTTGGGTAGAAAAAGAGACTATAAATCTCAAGAGTCAAATACAAGGAGGTAGGATAGGCTTTGTGTCCAATCCTAACTTAAGATCAGAATGCTTAACTTTGCTTTGCATGATCTCAAGTTAAGTTTCAGGCCTGAGTGAGATACAGTCAGTCACCTGTATTTATTTACCCATAGTTCCACAGTCCTACAGGCCTCACACCAGCCCGTCAGTCGGAGACCCAGACAGGGTCCCAAATGGCTCCCTATACAGTGCACTAGAACCCTATGGCCCCTGGTCAAAAAGTAGTGCACTAATATAAGAAATAGGGTGCCATTTGGGGACGCGGGCGGGCAGAGGTGTGCGCTCACGCTAAGGAGTGGCCCAGACTAGACAGCTCAGACGATCATGCACCTCAATGGGATTCAACTCCAGACTTTTCACATGGCGTCACCCGACCACCGCTAAATCAAAGTTGAGCCTTTCTCCAAAACCTGGACAGAAAGATGGAATCCGCCTGTTGTTCTGTCTGTCTGGGCGTTGGATGCTAAATGAACTAGCCAGAGCAGAGCGAGGCATGTTGTCTCCCGTCTCCGGAGGTGTCAGACTCAGTCTGCGGGTATCGGAATGTATGGAAAGACACTTTGATTGTGTTTGTTGCTGTTGACAGACCTGAGTAATTATCCAGCTTCATGGGGAATTGTCTTCCCATAGGATTGTCTTCTCTGAAACAACAGCGTATTCTGATGTTGTGATGAAGATGATGTGTTTGGCCAGAGGAGTCAACGTTGTCTGTTCCAATGTCTGATATAGAGTGAGTCCCAAATGGCACCCTGTTCGCTATATAGTGCAGTACTTTTTGATCAGAGCCTGGTCAAAAAGAGCCTGTGTTGTTGTTTTTAAATCACACTGCTTTGCTTTATCTTGGCCAGGTCGCAGTTGTAAATAAGAACTTGTTCTCAACTGGCTTACCTGGTTAAATAAAGGTGTATAAAATGTCGGGTGCCATTCGGAGCGCTGCCGTAGACTTCTGTACCTCAGGCTAGCAGTATTAGTCACCAAACAGGCCTTTTCTTTATCAACAAGACCTCTGAAGCATCTTTTAAATCGTTTTGTTTTATATTCTTAATTTTTCTACGACTTGGATTTAAAAAGCAGCATGATAAAAATGTTTTGCATGGGGGAGCACCGTTCAAAGATGTTATTTTGCACTACGTAAGAGAAACAATAGCGAATACGGGCGTATTGAAACCATTCTCTTCAACATGCTGTGCAGTGTTGCTGTATTGTTGAACAGAAGATCACACTAAATTGAAAATAATGGCAGAATTCAATAAGAAAAATATTTTATGTTTAAAAAAAAAAAAGACAAATTGGATGACAATATTGCCATGAATATTTGTTTTGGTATGAATGTTGCTGGGCAGCATTTTCTCTTTTAGCTAGACTAGCTTTTTTTTTTTTTTTTTTATATACGATTATATTGGGGTAACGTGCATTTGTAAATTAAAATTGAGTACAAACTTTCAACCAAGCATTTTGTTTTTGTGTGTGTGTAATCAATGTTTGATGGGAATTGTAAACATACACTAGGCTGCATCTCAATTTAATTTACCATATTTATTCAAGAAGGATCAAATAGAGCAGGGATCATCAGCTAGGTTCAGCCGTGGGCCAATTCCTTCCTGAGCCGATGGTCAGGGCCAGAACATAATCACAAATAATTTGTAGACTTCAAATTGACCGCAAGAAGCCCAAACAAATTATAATATTTGGCTAAAACATAATTTCAAACCTTGCTGACATTTGTATGCGATCGCATATAACAATAATATGCCATTTTAGCAGACGCTTTTATCCAAAAGCGACTTACAGTCATGTGCGCATACATTTTTACGTATGGGTGGTCCCGGGGATCGAACCCACTACCCTGGCGTTAACAAGCGCCGTGCGCTACCAGCTGAGCTACAGAGCTCTCTATTATGGTGTGGGAATACTTTGGAACTAATATCCAAACATTAAAATCACTTGGAGCTGATTTGCTGGTGTTTGTAGTATTTTATGTCCCAACAACAACAAAAAATGCACTATTTGGTTTCGCTCAGAGAACTTGAGGGGCCAAATCAAATTCCCCCCTTGGGCCTCCAGTTGGGGAACCCTGGAATAGAGTCAGTCTGAGTGATAAGGATGGTCATTCTACCGATCTACATATAAAGGACTGAGCTACGTGTCCCCTTCAAACAGCACTAGTGGTTCAGTAGCTCAGGTTCTAGTCTATCTGGATGAACCATTTTAATGGACTGTCTGATTCCAAACAATAACGAAGCAGGAAATGGATGACCGATATGACCATGTACTACCCCTAATACAGAACAAGGTGTTCAACTGGACTCATCACGCACACAAATGGCACCCTATTCCCTATGTAGTGCACTACTTTTAACCAGAGCCCCTATGGGTCTCCCTATGGGCATTGGTCAAAAGTAGTGCACTATATATGGGAAAAGGCTGCCATTTGGGATTCATCCAACTCACTTTCTGACTCCCTGTTCCAACCAGAGCTCAGTAAACAGCTCCGCGAGTGAAGAGTGTAGCTAGCCAGCTTTGTTCAGTGAGGCCTTTGATTAGCTAGGTCGTCATTCTGTCACAAGGTGAGCACAGAGCCAAGTTATATTTCTGTCGGCTCTGCTCTGAAGGCTGAGCCAATGAACACAGCTTATTTAAAGGCCTGTGCAAACACCCAGGGAGAGAACAAGGTGGAGCCACCGCTCAGGGCGAGGGACAATGGTACGCTACCTGCCTTACAACCTCAACACAAAGCTTTGGGGCGGCAGGTGGCTTAGTGGTTAAGAGCGTTGTGCCGGTAACTGAAAGGTCGCTGGTTCTAATCCCCGTAGCCGACTAGGTGAAAAATCTGTCGATGTGCCCTTGAGCAAGGCACTTAACCCTAATTGCTCATGTAAGTCGCTCTGGATAAGAGTGTCTGTTAAATGACTAAAATGCTAAGCAAACATTAATTGCGGTGGTTCACCTCTCAGTCCTCTACCTCTCTGTATCTCTTTACGGTGAGCCCTGTCAAGGAGATCTACCTGGCCAATATTACCCTTTCTCTGTGCTCCCTCCCTCCCTAAGCTTGTAAATCATGTTTAAGGAATGGAGGACAAGTCTTTAGCTCTCAGGCAAGATAATTAAATGAATCATTGATGCACGGATATTCAGACCAACCCTAAATAGATATGGGGGATATGGTTCATATTGTCTATTCCAACAGCAGTGTAGAGAACCTGCCTGCAGCCTGCCAGTGTCAATTGGGAGGTCTTTCCTCCATATTCCTGCTTGGAGGATGACTTGTGTCTTCCATTTGAGATGTAGATTTAGATGTGCATAACATCTACATAGATTTGATAATGGGCCAGTGCACTGTGAACAGTGTGCTGGCATCACTTGCTGTGCCTGTCCTTCAATCAGTCTATATTGGCTCTTTTTGCATCCTAATTTCAGTTTTTCACCAGTGCATTCGGAAATGCCCTTGACTTTTTCCACATTTTGTTACGTTACAGCCTTATTCTAAAATGGATGAAATCATTTTGTCCCCTCAACAATCTACACACAATACCCCCATAATTACAAAGCAAAACCAAGTTTGTAGAAAATTTTGCAAATGTATTAAAAATAAAGAACGGAAAAATCACGTTTACATAAGTATTCAGACAGGTGTTGAAGCACCTTTGGCAGCGATTACAGCCTCCAGTCTTCTTGGGTATGACGCTACAAGCTTGGCACACCTGTATTTGGGGAGTTTCTCCCATTCTTCTCTGCAGATCCTCTCAAGCTCTGTCAGGTTGGATGGGGAGCGTCGCTGCACAGCTATTTTCAGGTCTCTCCAGAGATGTTAGATCGGGTTTAAGTCCGGGCTCTGGCTGGGCCACTCAAGGACATTCAGAGACTTGTCCCGAAGCCACTCCTGCGTTGTCTTGGCTGTGTGCTTAGGGTCGTTGTCCTGTTGGAAGGTGAACCTTTGCCCCAGTCTGAGATCCAGAGCGCTCTGGAGCAGGTTTTCATCAAGGATCTCTCTTTACATTGCTCCGTTCATCTTTCCCTCGATCCTGACTAGTCTCCCAGTCCCTGCCGCTGAAAAACATCCCCACAGCATGATGCTGCCACCACCATGCTTCACCGTAGGGATGGTGCCAGGTTTCCTCCAGACGTGATGCTTGGCATTCAGGCCAAAGAGTTAAATCTTGGTTTAATCAGACCAGAGAATCTTGTTTCTTATGGTCTCAGAGTCCTTTAGGTGCCTTTTGGCAAACTCCAAGCGGGCTGTCATGTGCCTTTTACTGAGGAGTGGCTTCTGTCTGGCCACTCTACCATAAAGGCCTGATTGGTGTAGTGCTGCAGAGATGGTTGTCCTTCTGGAAGGTTCTCCCGGGTCTGAATACTTATGTAAATAAGGTATTTCTGTTTTTTTATGTTTAATAAATTTGCAAACATTTCTAAAAACCTGTTTTCGCTTTGTAATTATAGGGTATTGTGTGTAGATTGATGAGGGGACATTTTTTAATTTAATCAATTTTAGAATAAGGCTGTAATGTAACAAAATGTGGAAAAAGTCAAGGGGTCTGAATACTTTCCGAATGCGCTGTAGATATAAGTTATTTTGAAAACATTTTAATGTGTAGAAGGTATAGAATACTAAGCCAATACACTCCAAACAGGTTAGAGGTTGATGTATTGAAACTGTTGCCTTCGATTCGTTATATGCGACGGCGAGAAATACCTAGCTTTGGTCCAGGGTGTTACGTGCGGCTTGGCTGTCGCTGATCCTTCACCAAGCTGCACGTAACGCCCTGGACGAGCTCTCCATCTGAGCTCAGCGGAGGGGTTTCCCCTGATGCAACGACAGAGGGAGCTCCCAGCCCGTTGACATCAGTCTGGCTGGTGCCTGCGTGGTTCGTTCTGTGCCCTGCCTAATACGCACACTCACACAACAACCGTGACACATCATTACACTGGTTCTTTTGGTAGAATAGTCCGCATAACATTACATTGGATTGAGTCTGCAAGAAGAAGTTTATTATGAAAATGAATTTACGCACATAATCCAAAAAATAAGAACCTGGAAAACACCAAAGTATTGCCTTTATTTTTTTTTACATTTTGAAGATGATCAGATCTGACTCAAGCACAGGCGGTTGCTGACACCTTAATTGGGGAGGACTGCTCGTGGTAATGGCTGGAGCTGAATTAGTGGAATGGTTACCATGTGTTTGATGCCATTCCATTTACTCCGTTCCAGCCATTATTATGAGCCGTCCTCCCCTCAGCAGCCTCCACTGGACTCAAGCCATCAGTGTCTCTTTACTTTTGAAATGTTATTCATCTGAATAAAGACTGGCATGCATCAGTTAATCAGGCTATCTATCTCTCACGTTTTATCGGGTATTTTTTCCGTTCTGGAGCGAGGCGAGCCCCTAGATCAGGGTTCTTCAATTCCGGTCCTGGAGGGCCCAAACACTTCTGTTTGTTTTATTTCTACCTGGTAGTTAATTGCACTCACCTGGTGTCCCAGGTCTGAATCAGCCCCTGATTAGAAGGAGAGGATGAAAGACAGAGGTGTTTCGGCCCTCCAGGACCGGAATTGAAGAACCCTGCCCTAGATAGTAAACTCACGACGCAGGGTGACGAGCGCAACAGGTACCCGGGCCTGCTCTTCCGGCAGAGGAAGCAGCCAGTCGCAAACTGCCTTGCGGTGGCCGGCGACACTATCAGTATCACTCAGGTATCTAGTCAGTTACAGCTGAGAGAGAGATTACTGCTCCATTCATTATCATGCATGATTGTCATCGGTGCATCCACGCACTTTTTAATGGCACATAGAATCCAATTGAAGTATTGATTTAAATGTTGTGAATTGATAGAAGTGTGGCACATGCTTATTGGCTATTTTAGTTTGACTATTAGGCCTACCTATTTATTTGGCCAATATTTATTTATTTATTTATTGTGTTTCTACCAAATCTGTAGTGAAACTGGCGTTTGTCCTCCACCTCCATCGACTGATACATATGAAAGAGAAAGAGAATACGTAGGTAAAATAACATATATATTTTTATTAATACATTATTAAATAGCATATGTTTAAATAGTCGATATATTATTAAGTCACTTATATCTGTTTTACCGTTAGTAGAAGCGTCGATGGAACAGCAGTTTGATAACCAAATAATATATCATCTAAATATGCAAAAATGTTTGGGACTCAATAATCAAAGATTTTAAAAAAAAGACTTGTCTTATAGACATAATCGGGATGCAAAATTCAAATGATGCACGTGCATTGGCGCTGCTGTGACATGTGTTGTTCCAATGCAAAGGGAGAAAATGTTTGGATGAGATTATATAGTAGAAAATAAATCAATTAGTTATACAGGTTAAAATATGTACATAATGTCAAATCAAATATGTTTGCAATTATATATTATTAAATATTTCAAATGCATTTTTTTCACGTGACCCCATTTATTAAATTCAATACATATTCTCCAAGTCTAAAGTGATTTTTTTGCCTTGGATTTCCAGTCTGGCCTGCTATAACCTACTGCAGCGTAAAGGCGCGCAATAGGACCCTGCATGCTGCGCGTCCGCCCCCTCCTTCCCACTGTATATATAGGAGAGAGGAGAGTAGTTTGACAGTTGTGAGGTTCAGCCAGCGTGGAGTAGTTCAGCCTGCAGCTAAAACCGTGTACTTTGAACTATAAGTCTCGAGAAACCAGTCCTGTCAGGGACAGTCACTAGGCTTTATTCAAGACATTAGACTGCAGCTTCTCGTGGCCTAGTTTGAGAGCGATTTACTTCATACCCGGAGAGCGCGCGTTGTGAAGGAGCTGTCCTGTTTATTCGTCCGGCCACTGCGGCTTCCTCCGGTACTGTGAGCAAAGCTGGATTCCCGCAGCTCCTCACCATGTCTGGCGGGTTTTAGATACTCCATGGAGCAGCCGAACCTCTACGAGGTCACCCCACGACCCCCGATGACCAGCCTAGCCCACATTCAGAGTCAGCAAAGCGCCTACTGCTACAAAGACCCGTCCGCCGCTGGATCCGGCGTCGGAGCAGGAGAAGACCTCGGCGAGATCTGTGAGAACGAAAACTCCATCGACATCAGCGCCTACATCGACCCTGCAGCCTTCAACGACGAGTTCCTGGCCGATCTATTCCACAACAGCTCGAAGCAAGAGAAGCACAAGCTGGCGAACAGTGAGTACGAATCGTACCCCCATGGGGTGAGCTCTGGCCCGGGAGCGCACCACCAACAGCTGCAGCAGCAGCAGCAGGGGTATGGTTGTATGCCCGCGTATATGGACACATCTAAACTTGAACCCATTTACGACAACCAGTCCGCGAGAATCAGACCTGTGGCGATAAAGCAAGAGCCCAGAGAAGAAGATGAAATGAGCCATTCTATGCACCCCACCTACCACCATTCCCAACAGCATCTCCCACAGCACCTATCCCATCTCCAGTACCAGATTGCGCACTGCGCGCAGACGACCATGCATCTCCAACCCGGACACCCGACGCCTCCACCGACTCCCGTCCCGAGCCCACACCACAGGGACGGCAGCATGTCCTCCGTTGGATCCATGAAGATGATGGGACGCGACGACCGCGACCGGGACCGGGGTAAATCCAAAAAGCGCGTCGACAAGGCCAGCACGGAGTACCGGTTGAGGCGGGAGAGGAACAACGTCGCGGTGAGGAAGAGTAGAGACAAGGCGAAAATGCGCAACGTGGAGACGCAGCAGAAAGTGATCGAGCTGGCGTCGGACAACGACAGACTGCGGAAGAGAGTGGAACATCTTACCCGAGAACTGGACACATTAAGGGGCATCTTCAGACAACTTCCCGATGGATCTTTCAAACCCATGGCCAACTGCCAGTGAACACGGACTATAGTAGCTTTTACATTGGACTTTTAAACACTTACTTGTGCATGTCTGCTGGATAAATAGCATACACGCTATAAATTCATCTGACAGATTCTGACCGCAACAGTTTGTTTCTTAAGGAGAGACAGGGCAGCTGAGGTATACATGCCTTCTGTACAAAACAATAAGCTCATTTCTCCACGTTTGAACAGTGGACCTGTGGTTTTTTTGGTGCCTTTATTATATAACATTGTGTGTTTAGCCACGCAAAAAACAACTTATCAGTGCAGCTAAAGGTATAGGGCATGATTTTCACCATAATCACTAGCCTGCTCGTTGTTCATGTTTTAACGTTACCATCTCAATATCTTGTTCCTGTCTTTACTAAACTAAACATTTGCGCATGTACTTATAGAGCTACAGTATATTTTTTAAACTGCAAAGTGCACACAGCTTTCCAAATAAGTGTTGGTTTTTTTTGCAATGCAAAAAAAAATCTGAGCAGTGATCAGAATATCTTTCCATTTTTATTGTTGTTCAGACTGAAAGCCCATATAAGGTACAGAGCTACAACGTATAGCCTGCTGCTGTCTGCTGTGGCAGCATTCACACATTGGGGGGACATCTATGGACTGAATTAAACACCACAGCAAACGACTGGAATCTTGTTATGCTGTGTGGTACCCAGTTCTTCACGAGAGCAGTTCGTTGTGTGCACTATAAAGGTCTTCAAAATACAACCATATGAAGCACATTGTATTTCTTCCATAGGTTTTGGGTACTAATCTAAACACGCCTCTCGGTGTAAATAAAACGCTTTATAAACTAAAGGTATAGCTTTGTATTTATGTATAATTGATAGAAAATGTGAAAAGGGTTCCTCTTCACTCTTAGAAAAAAGGGGTTCCAAAAAGGGTTATTCGGCTGACTCCATAGGAGAACCCTTTTTGGTTCCAGGTAGAACCCTTTTTGGTTCCAGGGAGAACCCTTTTTGGTTCCAGGTAGAACCCTTTTGTGTTCCATGGCGAACCCTCTGTGGAAAGAGTTCTACATGGAACCCAAAACGGTTATACTTGGATCCAAAAAGGGTTCTACATGGAACCCAAAACGGTTATACTTGGATCCAAAAGGGTTCTACCTGGAACCAACAAGGGTTCTAGATAGCACCTTCTTTTCTAAGAGTGTATAACTATGCAATGTTTGTTGCCCTCATCTTCTGTATGATGAGTTCACATGAAGAAGATCACCTTTTGTCCTGCTTTCTCACTGCTTTTGCTGTGAAATACTGTTCGAAGCTCGCTTCTCCACAGTGTCAACTCAACTGTCACTGTTCTCTTTCCTGAGCACCCTTCCTACAAGCCGACGCCATAATGCAGTGCCTTTTGACTTCTCTCTCTGAAGTAAGACTTTGGACTTTACCACTGGCTGAGACTTATTGGATTTTATACATGTTCTAGAATGTTCTAGACTCTTATTGGATTCTATACATGTTCTAGAATGTTCTAGACTCTTATTGGATTCTATACATGTTCTAGAATGTTCTAGACTCTTATTGGATTCTATAAACAAATGCTAAGATATAGAGACTATACATCAAGGAAAAGGAAGCACTTTTGTTTTTTTACAAACTCCAATTGCCAATGTTATACAAATAGAACAACTTTTAAATTGTAAAATGAACCTATATTATAAATGTCAAAAATTATGAAATATAATAAAAGAGCATCGTCTCATATGAACATTTCGTCTTGGTTTGATGTGTTTTACGCAAAAGGTTTTAATACTACCTTAATTTATGCGTTTTTTTATTTTTCCACATTTTCTTTGAATCTGCATTTAGGATTAGGCTATGGTTCACTGGATACCACTCTGCATTCCACAGACCACAGCATTCCTTATAGGATTCATTCAGAACACTCAGTGCACTTTGGACCCCTGTCATTAATGATTGAAAATAGGTTATTATCAGGTTATGTGAAGCGATCGTATGTGATAAGAAGCTAGAATAGCACTTTGACTACAGATCTCACCGTCACTTAACCTCTCACCACATCATTTGGCTCCATGAAAGATTACACTCACCGGTAGGCTACCGTCGGTAGAGGGCGCTTATCAAGCACTACTGATAGTTCTATTAAATCATTCATTTTTGGGGGGGATTAATCAATCATTTAAAACTATTTTCACATTCATTTTAAAATTACCCCCTATAATTAACCCCCTAAACAAAACAAACTATGAATCTACAGCAGCAAACATCTGAAGTGACAAATAAAAATAACATGACATAAAATAACAAATATAACTATTTAAATGTGCCTATTTGGAATAATACATTATATATATGATAGATTAGGCATGAAGACACACACAGAATGAAATGTAGATGTATTTTTTTTAAATCCCAGTGAAAGTAACAATTAGTGATATCATCTTGTCTTTTTAGACACTTGCACATCTCTTTGGATGTTTCCTTTCAGTTCACGCCTCCATTGGTGCAATTCATCAGTGTACAACCAAACAACCATTACGCAATCAATCAGTCATGTCAAGTCATCACTCTGATCCCGAAATACAACATTGATTAAGAGAGTTTGAGAGATAAATTGATCATTGCAATCACAAATGGATAATTCTCAATCAGTCACTCATTGAGAATAAGACCAATATTCATCTCGGTGTAAATGTGTGAATTACAATACCCTATCATATCTCCGTTGGGAAGGGCCTTTGTATTGGCCTGTTAGTCCAGATCACCATACTGATAACCCTATCCCGATCATCTCTTCTACCTGGTAATCACATCATTCATGACTCAGCTCAGCTCCTCCACAACTGATCAATGGCTCAGTGAGGCATCATCTTTCTGTTAATGTTTATAAGGGATGGGTACGCACACATCCAAAGAACCCTCTGTCCTAGAGAACACTAGAACACTAGAACTACAAGTACTAGTGTAGAACACTAGAACTAGTCATAGAGAACTAGAGAACACGTGGAAACACTGCTCCCAAAATGGCTTTGTTTCCTCTTTATGGTTGTCTACTAGAGTTCGGTCTTCTTAAGGACCTTGCGATAAACAGACAAGCTTTAAGATACCATGGCCTTGTCAAATGACAAATCGCTGACAAATAAAGTCCAGAAGAATGTGCCGTGCATATCTAAGCTGTGCCCGGAGAAGTGAAGTCCACCTAGTTAGAATCAGTGTTGTCTTTCTCTCTGTGACTGTTTTCACATAATCAGTTGCTCTGTGATTCACTCTATAAATCATTACTGTTGCCAAGCTGCTGTCAAGCAGGGGAGGGCCTGTGTGTGTGTGTGTGTGTGTGTGTGTGTGTGTGTGTGTGTGTGTGTGTGAATCTGCCCTGACCTGGCCCATACACATCTGGGAGATAGATCCACAGTGAGCCAACAGTATGTGCTACGCCAATATTCTTCCCCATTCAGTGTGCTGCGCCAATATTCTTCCCCATTCAGTTCTCCTGCGTTTCATGCGAAGAGCTCTCAAGTGATGAAGGCTCCTAAAAGAAAATGTGATTAACTGAGATGTTGGACTGTGATCTCTGATATATGGTGGGTGAGATATTGGACTGTGATCTCTGATATATGGTGGGTGAGATATTGGACTGTGATCTCTGATATATGGTGGGTGAGATATTGGACTGTGATCTCTGATATATGGTGGGTGAAACAGACCCATTTTGAGCCAAAATATCAGTCATCTGTGCTGGTTTCCATTCACGTCCACCACAGTAGATTATTAAATCAAATACAAGTTTATTCATCACATGCTTAATAAAGAACAGATGTACACTAACAATTAAATGCTTAATTACAGGCCCTTCCCAACAATGCAGCGAGAGAGAAAATAGAGAAATAATAGAAAAGTAATAATGAATACACAATGAGTAACGATAACTTGGCTTTATACAGGGGGTCAGGGGCGGTGTGTTCAATAGGGCGATATGGGCGACGCACTGCCAAACGGGAAAAGGAAGGGATTTTTTTTCTAATCAATTATATCACGGCAACAGTAGTTATCAGTGTTGTAATCTAGACGTCTGATCTGCCACAGTGCCACTAAATGTCCAATCAGGCTAAAGTCGTGCTTCAAATGCCCCCCTTTTGGGGCGATTTCAGTCAGGTTGAAAATCGCCCAGAAGTCTGTCATAGACTCCCATGTAAAATCTATTTTTTTCAAATATCAGAGCTTTCAATACAATCTCTATGGGTTTCTGAGGGCTTGCACTTACGCGCTTTCGTCATACGTAACATATAACCATGAACGTAACTAAGAAAAGAGCAGGTAGCAGCGTCAATCAATTCACTACTTCTATCAAAATGGCTAGGCTTCAGTGCAACTCGATTGTGTCTTTGAAAGAAGTTCCTTTTTGTCGGCGAACAAATGAAGATAAATTGGCAACGAAACAATTAGGACCTCCCAGACCAAATTTAATAATTCAACAGGTTTCTACTAAAGGGGGAAAGTCCTACACCCGAGGATTTTCCAAAAATTGGTACGAACGAAAAACCTGGCTAGCAGGCTGCGATGTAGCTAATGCAGTCTTCTGCTACCCCCTGCTTACTCTTTCACCCTGAAGGCGGCACGGCAGACAGCACCGCTTGGACAGCGACTGGTGTGTAACGGACATGCACCATCTTTCAGGAAAGATTAAGAAACATGAGCTGTCAAAGACCCACATGGATAGCTGTTTGAGATTGTCTGCTTTGGGGAGAGTGAACATTCCCACTCAACTGGATGAGGGATACAGGCTAGCTGTCCGCCGCCACAACGATGAGGTTAGTGTTGATAATCACAAGTTTACTGGAGAACTGAAACTGACAAGGCTGACAAGATAGGACCCTTTTTGTCCATTGTTATTGGATAGGAACAGAACTTATAACCAGCTCCTGACCTAAATAGATCTTAGCACAACATTTTACTCAACATATCATATTCCATATTCACTATAACAAATATATTTACTACGACATTAGCAAGAACCGCCACATCCTCAGCCGGCTAATCCAGTGTGTGAAGTTTTGCGGAGTGTTTGAGTTAACTTTGCGAGGCAAAGATGAAACTGAGGGCTCCACCAACCCTGGTAAGCCAACACTTTTGAGATCAGTCAATAAATGCTTCTGGTATTGACTTATATGCTGCCCCTGTCTTCATGTTGTTGCTGGACATATCTTTTTTAAAATGTGTGTAGGTCACCTAAATCATCAGAAAAATTGCCCCCCCTGAGAATTTTTTCAGGAGCCGCCACTGCAGGGGGTACAAATCAAATCAAATCAAATCAAAATTTATTTGCCACATGCGCCGAATACAACAGGTGTAGACAGTACCGTGAAATGCTTACTTACAGCCCTTAACCAACAATGCATTTATATCTTAATAAAAAAGTAAAATAAAACAACAACAACAAAAAAGTGTTGAGAAAAAAAGAGCAGAAGTAAAATAAAATAACAGTAGGGAGGCTACAGGGGGGTACCGGTGCAGAGTCAATGTGCGGGGGGCACCGGCTAGTTGAGGTAGTTGAGGTAATATGTACAAGTGGGTAGAGTTAAAGTGACTATGCATAAATAATTAACAGAGTAGCAGCAGCGTAAAAAGATGGGGTGGGGGGGCAGTGCAAATAGTCCGGGTAGCCATGATTAGCTGTTCAGGAGTCTTATGGCTTGGGGGTAGAAGCTGTTGAGAAGACTTTTGGACCTAGACTTGGCGCTCCGGTACCGCTTGCCGTGCGGTAGCAGAGAGAACAGTCTATGACTAGGGTGGCTGGAGTCTTTGACCATTTTGAGGGTCTTCCTCTGACACCGCCTGGTATAGAGGTCCTGGATGGCAGGAAGCTTGGCCCCAGTACAAGTACTGAGTCAATGTGCAGGGGTACGGGGTAATAACATGGCTATATACACGGGGTACCAGTACTGAGTCAATGTGCAGGGGTACGAGGTAATTCAGGTAGATATGTACATATTAATAAGAATAAAGTGACTAGGCAACAGGATAGATAATAAACAGTAGCAGCAGCGTCACATACGCTCAAAAAGTTAGTGAAAAAGGGTCAATGCAGATAGTCCGGGTAGCTACTGGTTAACTATTTATCTAACTATTTAGCAGTCATGGCTTGGTGGTAGAAGCTGTTAAGGGTCCTGTTGGTTCCAGACCTGGTGCATCGGTATTGCTTGCCGTGCGGTAGCAGAGCGAACAGTCTATTTTTAGGGCCTTCCTCTGACACCGCCTGGTATAGAGGTCCTGGATGGCAGGGAGCTCGGCGCCAGTGATGTACTGGGCCGTACGCACTACCCTTTGTAGCGCCTTGTGGTCGGATGCCAATCAATTGCCATACCAAGCGGTGATGCCGGCAGTCAGGATGCTCTCAATGGTGCAGCTGTAGAACATTTTGAGGATCTGAGGGCCCATGTCAAATCTTTTCAGCCTCCTGAGAGGCGTTGTCGTGCCTGTCGTCACGTCGCGTTGTCATCACGACTGTGTTGGTGTGTGTGGACGTAATAGACCCTTTAATGATGTCACCGAGGAACTTGAAGCTCTCGACCCGCTCCACTACAGGCCAGTCGATGTCAGTCGCCCTCCATTTCCTGTAGTCCACGATCAACTCCTTTGTCTTGCTGACGTTGAAGGAGAGGTTGTTGTCCTGGCACCACACTCATCGTCGTCGTGACCTACCACCTTCATGTCGTCAGCAAACTTGATGATGGTGTTGGAGTCGTGCACAGCCACGTAGTCGTAGGTGAACAGGGAGTACAGGAGGAGACCAAGCACGCACCCCTAAAGGACCCCAGTGTTCAGGGTCAGCGTGGCGGATGTGTTGTTGCCTACCCTCACCACCTGGGGGCGGCCCGTTCGGTTTTCCAGGATCCAGTTGCAGAGGGAGGTGTACTGTCCCAGGGTCCTGAGCTTAGTGATGAGCTTAGAGGGCGCTATGGTGTTGAACGCTGAGCTGTAGTCAATGAACAGCATTCGCACACAGGTGTTCGTCTTGTCCAGGTGGGAGAGGGCCAGTGTGCAGTGCAATAGAGATTGCGTCATCTGTGGATCTGTTGGGGCGGTATGCGAATTGGAGTGGGTCCAGGGTGTCTGGGATGATGGTGTTGATGTGAGCCATGACCAGCATTTCAAAGCAATTCATGGGTGCTACAGGACAATAGTCATTTAGGCAGGTTACCTTGGCGTTCTTGGGCCCAGGGACTATGTTGGTCTGCTTGAAAAATGTAGGTATTACAGACTGGGTCAGGGAGAGGTTGAAAATGTCAGTGAAGACACTTGCCAGCTGGTCAGCGCATGCTCTGAGTACACGTCCTGGTAATCCGTCTGGCCCTGCGGCCTTGTGAATGTTAACCTGTTTATAGAGCTTACTTAAATCGGCTACAGAGAGCGAGATCACACAGTCGTCCGGAACATCTGGTGCTCTCATGCATGGTTCAGTATTGCATGCCTTGCATGCCTCGTCCATGTTAGTTTGCAAGTCCTGCCACATCCGACGACTGTCAGAGCAGGTGTAGTAAGATTAGATCTTAGTCCTGTATTGACGCTTTGCCTGTTTGATGGTTCGTCGGAGGTCGTAGTGGGATTTCTCATAAGCATCCAAATTTGTGTCCCGCTCCTTGAAAGCATCAGCTCTAGCCTTTAGCTCACTGTGGATGTTGCCTGTAATCCATGGTTTCTGGTTGGGCTATGTACGGTCACTGTGGGAGACGATGCTGTCGATGTACAGCACTTACATTTTACATTTACATTTTAGTCATTTAGCAGACGCTCTTAACCAGAGCGACTTACAGGAGCAATTAGGGTCAAGTGCCTTGCTCAAGGGCACATTAACGTCATTTAGCAGACGCTCTTAGCCAGAGCGACTCACAAATTGGTACGTTCACCCTATAGCCAGTGGGATAACCACTTTACAATTTGGGGGGTTAGAAGGATTACTTTATCCTATCCCAGGTATTCCTTAAAGAGGTGGGGTTTCAAATGTCTCCGGAAGGTGGTGAGTGACTCCGCTGTCCTGGCGTCGTGAGGGAGCTTGTTCCACCATTGGGGTGCCAGAGCAGCGAACAGTTTTGACTGGGCTGAGGGGGGAGCTATGCTTCCGCAGAGGAAGGGAGCCAGCAGGCCAGAGGTGGATGAACGCAATGCCCTCGTTTGGGTGTAGGGACTGATCAGAGCCTGAAGGTACAGAGGTGCCGTTCCCCTCACTGCTCCATAGGCAAGCACCATGGTCTTGTAGCGGATGCGAGCTTCAACTGGAAGCCAGTGGAGTGTGCGGAGGAGGGGGTGACGTGAGAGAACTTGGGAAGGTTGAACACCAGACGGGCTGCGGCATTCTGGATGAGTTGTAGGGGTTTAATGGCACAGGCAGGGAGGCCAGCCAACAGTGAGTTGCAGTAGTCCAGACGGGAGATGACAAGTGCCTGGATTAGGACCTGTGCCGCTTCTTGTGTAAGGCAGGGTCGTACTCTCCGAATGTTGTAGAGCATGAACCTGCAGGAGCGGGTCACCGCCTTGATGTTGGCGGAGAACGACAGGGTGTTGTCCAGGGTCACGCCTAGGCTCTTCGCACTCTGGGAGGAGGACACAGCGGAGTTGTCAACCGTGATGGCGAGATCATGGAACGGGCAGTCCTTCCCCGGGAGGAAGAGCAGCTCCGTCTTGCCAGGGTTCAGCTTGAGGTGGTGATCCGTCATCCATACTGATATGTCTGCCAGACATGCAGAGATGCGATTCGCCACCTGGTTATCAGAAGGGGGAAAGGAGAAGATTAGTTGTGTATCGTCAGCGTAGCAATGATATGAAAGGCCATGTGAGGATATGACAGAGCCAAGTGACTTGGTGTATAGGGAGAAAAGGAGAGGGCCTAGAACTGAGCCCTGGGGGACACCAGTGGTGAGAGCGCGTGGTGCGGAGACAGCTTCTCGCCACGCCACTTGGTAGGAGCGACCGGTCAGGTAGGACGCAATCCAGGAGTGAGCCGCGCCGGAGATGCCCAGCTCGGAGAGGGTGGAGAGGAGGATCTGATGGTTCACAGTATCAAAGGCAGCAGACAGGTCTAGAAGGACAAGAGCAGAGGAGAGAGAGTTAGCTTTAGCAGTGCGGAGAGTCTCCGTGACACAGAGAAGAGCAGTCTCAGTTGAATGACCAGTCCTGAAACCTGATTGGTTTGGATCAAGAAGGTCATTCTGAGAGAGATAGCAAGAGAGTTGGCTAAAGACGGCACGCTCAATAGTTTTGGAAAGAAAAGAAAGAAGGGATACTGGTCTGTAGTTGTTGACATCAGTGGGGTCGAGTGTTGGTTTTTTGAGAAGGGGAGCAACTCTCGCTCTCTTGAAGACGGAAGGGACATGACCAGCGGTCAAGGATGAGTTGATCAGCGAGGTGAGGTAGGGGAGAAGGTCACCGGAGATGGTCTGGAGAAGAGAGGAGGGGATGGGGTCAAGCGGGCAGGTTGTTGGGCGGCCTGCAGTCACAAGTCGCAGGATTTTATCTGGAGAGAGAGGGGAGAAAGAAGTCAGAGCATAGGGTAGGGCAGTGTGAGCAGGACCAACAGTGTCATTAGACTTAACAAACGAGGATCGGATGTCGTCAACCTTCTTTTCAAAGTGGTTGACGAAGTCATCCACAGAGAGAGAGGAGGGGGGGAGGAGGATTCAGGAGGGAGGAAAATGTGGCAAAGAGCTTCCTAGGGTTAGAGGCAGATGCTTGGAATTTAGAGTGGTAGAAGGTGGCCTTAGCAGCAGAAACAGATGAAGAAAATGTAGAGAGGAGGGAGTGAAAAGAAGCCAGGTCGGCAGGGAGTTTAGTTTTCTTCCATTTCCGCTCCGCTGCCCGGAGCTCTGTTCTGTGAGCTCGCAATGAGTCATCAAGCCACGGAGCTGGAGGGGAGGGCCGAGCCGGTCGGGAGGATAGGGGACACAGAGAGTCAAAGGATGCAGAAAGGGAGGAGAGGAGGGTTGAGGAGGCAGAATCAGGAGATTGGAGGGAGAAGGATTGAGCAGAGGGAAGAGATGATAGGATGGAAGAGGAGAGAGTAGTGGGAGAGAGAGAGCGAAGGTTGCGGCGGCGCATTACCATCTGTGTAGGGGCAGAGTGAGTAGTGTGGGAGGAGAGCGAGAGAGAAAAGGAAACAAAGTAGTGGTCAGAGACTTGGAGGGGAGTTGCAGTGAGATTAGTAGAGGAGCAGCATCTAGTGAAGATGAGGTCAAGCGTATTGCCTGCCTTGTGAGTAGGGGGGACGGTGAGAGGGTGAGGTCAAAAGAGGAGAGGAGTGGAAAGAAGGAGGCAGAGAGAAATGAGTCAAATGTGGACATAGGGAGGTTGAAATCCCCCAAAACTGTGAGGGGTGAGCCATCCTCAGGGAAGGAACTTATCAAGGCGTCAAGCTCATTGATGAACTCTCCAAGGGAACCTGGAGGGCGATAGATGACAAGGATATTAAGCTTAAATGGGCTAGTGACTGTGACAGCATGGAATTCAAATGAGGAGATAGACAGATGGGTTAGGGGAAAAATTGAGAATGTCCACTTGGGAGAGATGAGGATTCCTGTACCACCACCCCTCTGACCAGATGCTCTCGGGGTATGTGAGAACACATGGTCAGACGAGGAGAGAGCAGTAGGAGTAGCAGTGTTTTCAGTGGTGATCCATGTTTCCGTCAGCGCCAGGAAGTCGAGGGACTGGAGGTTGGCATAGGCTGGGATGAAGTCAGCTTTGTTGGCAGCAGAACGGCAGTTCCAGAGGCTGCCTGCGACCTGGAACTCCACGTGGGTGGTGCGTGCAGGGACCACCAGGTTAGAGAGGCAGCAGCCACGCGGTGTGGTGCGTTTGTGTAGCCTGTGCAGAGAGGAGAGAACAGGGATAGGCAGAGGCATAGTTGACAGGCTGTAGGAAATGGCTACAAAAATGCAGAGGAGATCGGAATGAAATGAGCTGAGCATCTGGGAGCGGAGAGAGCAGGACCTCCCTCACCAAAACTTCTACCTCAGAAACTAAAATTGTTTCACTGAACCACCCGAACAAAAACTCTCCCAACTTCCACCTTTAGAAATCAGAATTGTTGTGAACCACAGCGGTTCAATGTTTAAAGGAATAGACTCAACCCACTTTATTCAACTATGACACCATAGCTAACTAGCAAGCTAGCATCCAATAACAATAACACACCGTATAGCACCAACACTTGGTCACAACAAACCACCAATAGTGTGATAATACACTAAACAGATCATTCGTGTCTGTGTCAAGTTCCTTTCATGACACAGCAATGATTAGACATTGGCTAGCTAGGACAAGTATATTGTATTTAGCTACTACCGTACAGTTAAGCTGGTAGTAGCTAATCCAGCTAGCAATGGCCACTGTGTTGACTTTGTTTGAAGAACGGCTAGCTGGCTAGCTTCGTGCTACACCCGGCACACAATGGCTATTGTGTTGACTCTAACTCAGTTCGAAAAACGGCTAGGTAGCTCGCTTCGTGCTACAGCCGGCACTGCCAGGACACAGTAACTACCCACAACAACCCACGATGCTTAGCTATGACGCCGTAGCTAACCTGCAAGCTAGCATCCATTAACACACAATTTAGCATCAATACTTGGTTACGACAAACTGCCAAGAGTGTGTTAGCACACTAAACAGATAATTCAAGTCCGTGTCTAGTTCCTTTCATAACGCATAACGCAGCAAAAATTAAACGTTGGCTAGGACTACATTAACATTTGGAAACAGCTCTCCAGCGTTGCTAATCGATACCAGTAGCTACCCGCTAGCTAGCTAGCCTCGTGCTTTGATACTAACCTACAATTACCTACGGAAACCTACAATAACAACAATACTAACCTATAATAAATACAATACCTAACTACAGCTAACTACCTACCTACGTTGGCTAGGACTACATTAACATTTGGAAACAGCTCTCCAGCGTTGCTAATCGATACCAGTAGCAACCCGCTAGCTAGCTAGCCTCGTGCTTCGATACTAACCTACAATTACCTACGGAAACCTACAATAACAACAATACTAACCTATAATAAATACAATACCTAACTACAGCTAACTACCTACCTACGATCTAAAACATGGTTAAGCTTTACTCAACACCATATGAGAAGCTTACCTCCTGCTTACCTCCAGCTAGAGAAAAACACGACCTCTCCCGACAACCGTAGCACCAGCTGACTAATGAAGCCGGTGACTGATGTGGTAAACTCCTCAATGCCATTGGATGAATCCCGGAACATATTCCAGTCTGTGCTAGCAAAACAGTCCTGTAGCTTAGCGTTCGCTTCATCGGACTACCACCGTATTGAGCACAACACTGGTATTTCCTGTTTGAGTTTTTGCTTGTAAGCAGGAATCAGGAGGATAGAGTTATGGTCAGATTTAGCAAATGGAGGGCGAGGGAGAATTTTGTACGCGTTTTTGTGTGTGGAGTAAAGGTGATCTAGAGTTT
>NW_025533799.1:340000-385000 GCF_020615455.1 Coregonus clupeaformis | reverse complement strand
ACCTACGACGCCCTATGCTCCCTGGTCGAAAGTAGTGCACTGTATAGGGAATAGGGTGTCATTTGGGACACAGTCAGAGTATTGTCTCCGTATAGCCAAAGAGGCACCATTTCAGACCAATGTCTCCGTGTAACCATGACTACATGTCCATGATGAATATTACTATGGTCTCTTTATGGTCTATGTAGCTATTAGTGAGGCCCCATTTCAGCCATAAACATGAGTGTCATGCTGTGTATTCTCTGTCTACTACCACAACTACATACTCTGGTTAGATGACTACAACTACATACTCTGGTTAGATGACTACAACTACATACTCTGGTTAAATGACTACAACTACATACTCTGGTTAAATGACTACAACTACATACTCTGGTTAAATGACTACAACTACATACTCTGGTTAAATGACTACAACTACATACTCTGGTTAAATGACTACAACTACATACTCTGGTTAGATGACTACAACTACATACTCTGGTTAAATGACTACAACTACATACTCTGGTTAAATGACTACAACTACATACTCTGGTTAAATGACTACAACTACATACTCTGGTTAAATGACTACAACTACATACTCTGGTTAAATGACTACAACTACATACTCTGGTTAGATGACTACAACTACATACTCTGGTTAAATGACTACAACTACATACTCTGGTTAAATGACTACAACTACATACTCTGGTTAAATGACTACAACTACATACTCTGGTTAGATGACTACAACTACATACTCTGGTTAAATGACTACAACTACATACTCTGGTTAAATGACTACAACTACATACTCTGGTTAGATGACTACTACTACATACTCTGGTTAGATGACTACAACTACATACTCTGGTTAAATGACTACAACTACATACTCTGGTTAAATGACTACAACTACATACTCTGGTTAAATGACTACAACTACATACTCTGGTTAAATGACTACATCTACATATTCTGGTTAAATGACTCCAACTACATACTCTGGTTAAATGACTACAACTACATACTCTGGTTAAATGACTACAACTACATACTCTGGTTAAATGACTACAACTACATACTCTGGTTAAATGACTACAACTACATACTCTGGTTAGATGACTACAACTACATACTCTGGTTAAATGACTACAACTACATACTCTGGTTAGATTACTACTACTACATACTCTGGTTAAATGACTACAACTACATACTCTGGTTAAATGACTACAACTACATACTCTGGTTAGATGACTACTACTACATACTCTTGTTAGATGACTACAACTACATACTCTGGTTAAATGACTACAACTACATACTCTGGTTAAATGACTACAACTACATACTCTGGTTAAATGACTACAACTACATACTCTGGTTAAATGACTACATCTACATATTCTGGTTAAATGACTCCAACTACATACTCTGGTTAAATGACTACAACTACATACTCTGGTTAAATGACTACAACTACATACTCTGGTTAAATGACTACAACTACATACTCTGGTTAAATGACTACAACTACATACTCTGGTTAGATGACTACAACTACATACTCTGGTTAAATGACTACAACTACATACTCTGGTTAGATTACTACTACTACATACTCTGGTTAAATGACTACAACTACATACTCTGGTTAAATGACTACAACTACATACTCTGGTTAAATGACTACAACTACATACTCTGGTTAAATGACTGGGGATTTGGATCACTGGAGTATCTGCCACACAGTATTATGTATCCTGATGTTTCATGTTTCAATGTTTCAAGTTCTATTAGTCATATGTATGGGATATACATGGTATACATTGTTCAACTAAATGCTTACTGGCAGATTCCTTCTGGACAATGCAAAACGACATACAATGTTAAATGACTACAACTACATACTCTGGTTAAATGACTACTAACACAACTATTTTCAACAGGACAATGACCCAACACACCTCCAGGCTGTGTAGGGGCTATTTGACCAAGAAGGAGAGTGATGGAGTGCTGCATCAGATGACCTGGCCTCCACAATCACCTGACCTCAACCGAATTGAGATGGTTTGGGATGAGTCGGACGGCAGAGTGAAGGAAAAGCAACCAACAAGTGCTCAGCATATGTGGGAACTCCTTCAAGACTGTTGGAAAAGCATTCCAGGTGAAGCTGGTTGAGAGTGTGCAAAGCTGTCATCAAGGCAAAGGGTGGCTATTTGAAGAATCTCAAATGTAAAATATATTTTGATTTGTTTAACACTTCTTTGGTTACTCTATGATTCCATATGTGTTATTTCATAGTTGTGATGTCTTCACTATTATTCTACAATGTAGAAAATAGTAAAAATAAAGAAAAACCCTTGAATGAGTAGGTGTGTCCAAACGTTTGACTGGTACTGTATATATGTGTGTGTGTGGGTGTGGCTGTGTATGTCTGTGTGGGTGTGGCTTTGTATGTCTGTGTGGGTGTGGTTGTGTGTGGGTGTGGCTGTGTGTGGGTGTGGCTGTGTGTGGGTGTGGCTGTGTGTGTCTGTGTGGGTGTGGCTGTGTGTGTCTGTGTGGGTGTGGCTGTGTGTGTCTGTGTGGGTGTACTGTATGTCTGTGGGTGTACTGTATGCCTGTGTGGGTATGTACATGCGTGAGTGCATGTGTGCTAAGGTGTGGAGAATCAGAGCAGGTGGTCAGCCCAGTTCAACTGTTCAGCAGTCTGATGGCTTGTAGATAGAAACTGTCTCTGAGCCTGTTGGTATCAGACCTCCTGCTCTGATACCGCCTGCCTGACGGTAAGGGAGAGAACAGCTCGTGGCTGGGGGGTGTCTGGGGTCCTTGATGGTGCTGCTGGCCTTCCCTCAGGCACCGTTTGGAGTAGATGTCCTGGATGGGTGGGAGCACCGGTCCCAGTGATGTCCTGGATGGGTGGGAGCACGGTCCCAGTGATGTCCTGGATGGGTGGGAGCACGGTCCCAGTGATGTCCTGGATGGGTGGGAGCACGGTCCCAGTGATGTCCTGGATGGGTGGGAGCACCGGTCCCAGTGATGTCCTGGATGGGTGGGAGCACGGTCCCAGTGATGTCCTGGATGGGTGGGAGCACGGTCCCAGTGATGTCCTGGATGGGTGGGAGCACGGTCCCAGTGATGTCCTGGATGGGTGGGAGCACGGTCCCAGTGATGTCCTGGATGGGTGGGAGCACCGGTCCCAGTGATGTCCTGGATGGATGGGAGCACGGTCCCAGTGATGTCCTGGATGGGTGGGAGCCTGTCCCAGTGAAACTATGGAGAAAATGCATCCCATAACATTTTAACATGGAAATATCTGCTGTATCATTCAGTCTACAGAAGCAGCCAATGTGTGGTGTTCAATATAGGCCTACATTCCATGAGACTTTTGAAAAAAACATGCAGGGCTTGACATTAACCCGTTCATCCACTTGTCCTTCAGACAAGGAGGTGACTGAATGTTGTTGTGTTGTTTGATGCAAGAAACC
Source organism: Coregonus clupeaformis (assembly GCF_020615455.1). Lineage (NCBI taxonomy): Eukaryota > Metazoa > Chordata > Actinopteri > Salmoniformes > Salmonidae > Coregonus > Coregonus clupeaformis. The sequence goes on along the minus strand of NW_025533799.1, from coordinate 381,518 downwards.
ACTTTACAAAATAAAATGCATTATTATTCCCATATCATTATTACAGAGAATCAGACAAATGATGCTACCCTCTGCCTATTGGCTACTTATCTCATTCAAGCCTGTCGCAAAATACAACACTGCCCCTTTAAGAAAAAGAAAAAGCTCTTTACATGACTCGCTTTTCAAAGATGTACACATTTTGTGCTCTTGTAGGAAGCAACCACTCCCCTATTACTGACTACAAATGATCTATAACAGGGCTAATAACTCACTAACTAACAAATAATATGAACTAGAGATATTTGAGTCTGTCTTGTCTTTCTGCGTCCCTAATGGGTTTGTGCAGCTCAACCTACTGCCACCACGTCATCAGGGTTACTGACTGCTGTCAGTACAGGCTCTCAGCATGGTCCTGGTATTGACTGCTGTCAGTACAGGCTCTCAGCATGGTCCTGATATTGACTGCTGTCAGTACAGGCTCTCAGCATGGTGCTGATATTGACTGCTGTCAGTACAGGCTCTCAGCATGGTGCTGATATTGACTGCTGTCAGTTCAGGCTCTCAGCATGGTGCTGATATTGACTGCTGTCAGTACAGGCTCTCAGCATGGTGCTGATATTGACTGCTGTCAGTACAGGCTCTCAGCATGGTGCTGATATTGACTGCTGTCAGTACAGGCTCTCAGCATGGTGCTGATATTGACTGCTGTCAGTACAGGCTCTCAGCATGGTCCTGATATTGACTGCTGTCAGTTCAGGCTCTCAGCATGGTGCTGATATTGACTGCTGTCAGTACAGGCTCTCAGCATGGTCCTGATATTGACTGCTGTCAGTACAGGCTTTCAGCATGGTGCTGATATTGACTGCTGTCAGTACAGGCTCTCAGCATGGTCCTGATATTGACTGCTGTCAGTACAGACTCTCAGCATGGTGCTGATATTGACTGCTGTCAGTACAGGCTCTCAGCATGGTCCTGATATTGACTGCTGTCAGTACAGGCTCTCAGCATGGTGCTGATATTGACTGCTGTCAGTACAGGCTCTCAGCATGGTCCTGATATTGACTGCTGTCAGTACAGGCTCTCAGCATGGTGCTGATATTGACTGCTGTCAGTACAGTCTCTCAGCATGGTGCTGATATTGACTGCTGTCAGTACAGGCTCTCAGCATGGTGCTGATATTGACTGCTGTCAGTACAGGCTCTCAGCATGGTCCTGATATTGACTGCTGTCAGTACAGGCTCTCAGCATGGTGCTGATATTGACTGCTGTCAGTACAGGCTCTCAGCATGGTCCTGATATTGACTGCTGTCAGTACAGGCTCTCAGCATGGTGCTGATATTGACTGCTGTCAGTACAGTCTCTCAGCATGGTGCTGATATTGACTGCTGTCAGTACAGGCTCTCAGCATGGTGCTGATATTGACTGCTGTCAGTACAGGCTCTCAGCATGGTGCGGATATCTCCGTCCATACAGGGTTTGGTTGGGGGATATCTCCGTCCATACAGGGTTTGGTTGGGGGATATCTCCGTCCATACAGGGTTTGGTTGGGGGATATCTCCGTCCATACAGGGTTTGGTTGGGGGATATCTCCGTCCATACAGGGTTTGGTTGGGGGATATCTCCGTCCATACAGGGTTTGGTTGGGGGATATCTCCGTCCATACAGGGTTTGGTTGGGGGATATCTCCGTCCATACAGGGTTTGGTTGGGGGATATCTCCGTCCATACAGGGTTTGGTTGGGGGATATCTCCGTCCATACAGGGTTTGGTTGGGGGATATCTCCGTCCATACAGGGTTTGGTTGGGGGATATCTCCGTCCATACAGGGTTTGGTTGGGGGATATCTCCGTCCATGCAGGGTTTGGTTGGGGGATATCTCCGTCCATACAGGGTTTGGTTGGGGGATATCTCCGTCCATACAGGGTTTGGTTGGGGGATATCTCCGTCCATGCAGGGTTTGGTTGGGGGATATCTCCGTCCATACAGGGTTTGGTTGGGGGATATCTCCGTCCATGCAGGGTTTGGTTGGGGGATATCTCCGTCCATACAGGGTTTGGTTGGGGGATGTCTGGATGGTTATTGTGGGTACAACATCATCAACACATCTCCTGGTGAAGCCTGTTACTGACGATGCCTTATGTATGGTAGGGAGAGTGTTATATCACAGTATTATATATCATGCCTTATGTATGGTAGAGAGAGTGTTATATCACAGTATTATATATCATGCCATATGTGTGGTAGAGAGAGAAGGGAGGGTGTGTGTGTGTGTGTGTGTGTGTTAGGGATAGTGTCGTATTCACCTTTAACACACCAACTTGGACCACAGCTACACTACGTTGGTGTGTTAAAGGGGCAATCTGCGATATGTACATCTATTTTATTCTTCAAGAATCAATGGGTATTTATCATTAATTGAAATGTCCAAAAATGCTTGTACCAATTGCAGATAGCCCCTTTAACACAGCAACATAGCTGTGGTCCAAGTCAACCATGGCTTTATGGTTCTCCCCCCTGGGAGTGCAGCTCACCCAGCTCCATGGACCATTACAGGTTATGTTATGTCTCTCACAGGCAACGGGCTTAAGAAAATATCAAGTGTCTCCAATTGAGATGAACAAAGACAAGAAGAGAGAAAGAGAGAGAGAGAGAGAGAGAGAGAGAGAGAGAGAGAGAGAGAGAGAGAGAGAGAGAGAGAGAGAGAGAGAGAGAGAGAGAGAGAGAGAGAGAGAGAGAGAGAGAGAGAGAGAGAGAGAGAGAGAGAGAGAGAGAGAGAGAGAGAGAGAGAGAGAGAGAGAGAGAGAGAGAGAGAGAGAGAGAGCGAGCGGTTACTCATGGGGCGTTCCATGAGGCATTTTGTTGTGTTCTTGTTTGGATGAAACAGGGGTGTTATTCCTTTCAGAGCAGTGCAGCGTGGATATCCACAGACAGGATCTCTGGGCCTGCATCCCAAATGACACCTTATACCATAGGGCTCTGGTCAAAAGTAGTGCACTACATAGGGAATAGGGTGCCATTTGGGACTTTTCCAATGTGTTATGAAGGATGACCTATCATACGCTGTTGCTGTGCCGTGACGTGTTCAGGGGTGCCAACCGCCTTTCAAGCTGTGTGGTGTTGCACCGATGGAGGAGATAGCTACGCTATGTGTTCTGTACGCTACTTGTACATTGCTTGTGGTGTCTCTGCATGGTTTGCAAAATGAAAACGAATGCTGCCCGCCCTGTTAATGGTACAGAACGCTGGCCATATCAGATTCACACATTCACATAACATGGCTACATTCCTACTCTCTCTCTCTCTCTCTCTCTCTCTCTCTCTCTCTCTCTCTCTCTCTCTCTCTCTCTCTCTCTCTCTCTCTCTCTCTCTCTCTCTCTCTCTCTCTCTCTCTCTCTCTCTCTCTCTCTCTCTCTCTCTCTCTCTCTCTCTCTCTCTCTCTTGCTCTCTCTCTTTCTCTTTCTCACTTGTCTGCCACCCCCCCACACTCTCTCCCTCTCTCTTTCTTTCTACATTTGCAAGGCATCGCTTGCGGTTTTGACGCCGTCAAATTCTTAACTCAGTCAGTTATTATTTTTGTTCCAGTTTCTTGGAGACGTTGATCCTCCGGCGTGTCAGAATATATGTGAAAACAAGGATAATGAAGATGGCAGATTGTGAAGGCCTCATTATTTCTCCTTTCTAACATGTAGGTCTCCTTTGAAGACAAATACACATTTTTTTCCCCCCACTGAAATGAGTTTGTGTGTGGTGTGTGTTCAAGTGTGTGTGTGTGTGTGTGTGTGTGTGTGTTCAAGTGTGTATGTATGTGTGTGGTGTGTGTTCAAGTGTGTGTGTGTGTGTGTGTATGTATGTATGTGTGTGTGTGTGTGTGTGTGTGTGTGTGTGTGTGTGTGTGTGTGTGTGGAGAGTGTGTGAGTGTGTGAAATGAGGAAGGTCTGAGTTATCGGAAGGCGGTCGGCCGGCCTGTTCCAAGGTATCCCATCAAGCGTTGCCACATGTCACTGTGGCGGCTGTTACTCTAGCAGCTGATGGTTTTAATATGTGTGTGTGTGTGTGGTGTGGTGTATGTGTTGTGTGTTTGTTTGTGTGGTGTGGTATGTGTATGTATGTGTGTGTGTGTTGTGTGTTTGTGTGTGTGTGTGTGTGTGTGTGTGTGTGTGTGTGTGTGTGTGTGTGTGTGTGTGTGTGTGGTGTGGTGTATGTGTGTGTGTGTGTTGTGTGTTTGGTGTGTGTATGTATGTGTGTGTGTGTGTTTGTGTGTGTGTGTGTGTTGTGTGTGTATGTGTGTGTGTGTTGTGTGTTGGTGTGTGTGTGTGTGTGTGTGTGTGTGTGTGGTGTGGTGTGGTGTATGTGTGTGTGTGTGTTGTGTGTTTGGTGTGTGTATGTATGTGTGTGTGTGTTGTGTGTTTGTGTGTTTGTGTGTGTGTGTGTGTTGTGTGTGTATGTTGTGTGTGTGTGTGTGTGTGTGTGTGTGTGTGTGTGTTGTGTGTTTGTGTGTGTGTGTGTGTGTTGTGTGTTTGGTGTGTGTATGTAGGTGTGTGTGTGTTGTGTGTGTGTGTGTGTGTGTGTGTGTGTGTGTGTGTGTGTGTGTGTGTGTGTGTGTGTGTGTGTGTGTGTGTGTGTGTGTGTGTGTGTGTGTGTGTGTGTGTTGTGTGTTTGGTGTGTGTATGTATGTGTGTGTGTGTTGTGTGTTTTTTGTGTGTGTGTGTGTGTGTGTGTGTGTGTGTGTGTGTGTGTTGTGTGTTTGTGTGTGTGTGTGTACCCGCTCTGCTCAGGCCAACGGTGAGTAAGCAGTTGATCTGGTAAACCAGACTATGTTTCCATGAAGAGGTGGAAGAAACCTACTGCCCACATCATCCAACTTCCCTCATGAATTCTCAACTCTGCTGCACAGTTGGTTTCTGCAAGACAGATCCTGCAAGGTATTTGAATATCAGTTATACAACTTATTTTTGCAATGGCTGATAATCGCAAGAGAATCAATGGTATTTTCTTTCACTGTGTTGAATGAGTTTGAGATGAATTGTCATACAGCGAGTATGGTTTGTTCTGCAGAACACTGAGACAGCAGGTTGTTCCGTATCTCAGAGACTGTAGAACACAGAGACAGCAGGTTGTTCCGTATCCCAGAGACTGTAGAACACTGCCCTCGGAGACAGCAGGTTGTTCCGTATCCCAGAGACTGTAGAACACTGCCCTCAGAGACAGCAGGTTGTTCCGTATCCCAGAGACTGTAGAACACAGAGACAGCAGGTTGTTCCGTATCCCAGAGACTGTAGAACACTGCCCTCAGAGACAGCAGGTTGTTCCGTATCCCAGAGACTGTAGAACACTGAGACAGCAGGTTGTTCCGTATCTCAGAGACTGTAAAACACAGAGACAGCAGGTTGTTCCGTATCCCAGAGACTGTAGAACACTGCCCTCGGAGACAGCAGGTTGTTCCGTATCCCAGAGACTGTAGAACACTGCCCTCAGAGACAGCAGGTTGTTCCGTATCCCAGAGACTGTAGAACACAGAGACAGCAGGTTGTTCCGTATCCCAGAGACTGTAGAACACTGCCCTCAGAGACAGCAGGTTGTTCCGTATCCCAGAGACTGTAGAACACAGAGACAGCAGGTTGTTCCGTATCCCAGAGACTGTAGAACACAGAGACAGCAGGTTGTTCCGTATCCCAGAGACTGTAGAACACTGCCCTCAGAGACAGCAGGTTGTTCCGTATCCCAGAGACTGTAGAACACTGAGACAGCAGGTTGTTCCGTATCCCAGAGACTGTAGAACACTGCCCTCAGAGACAGCAGGTTGTTCCATATCCCAGAGACTGTAGAACACTGAGACAGCAGGTTGTTCCATATCCCAGAGACTGTAGAACACTCCCCTCAGAGACAGCAGGTTGTTCCGTATCCCAGAGACTGTAGAACACTGAGACAGCAGGTTGTTCTGTATCCCAGAGACTGTAGAACACTGAGACAGCAGGTTGTTCCGTATCCCAGAGACTGTAGAACACTGCCCTCAGAGACAGCAGGTTGTTCCATATCCCAGAGACTATAGAACACAGAGACAGCAGGTTGTTCCATATCCCAGAGACTGTAGAACACTGCCCTCAGAGACAGCAGGTTGTTCCATATCTCAGAGACTGCAGAACACAGAGACAGCAGGTTGTTCCGTATCCCAGAGACTGTAGAACACTGAGACAGCAGGTTGTTCCGTATCCCAGAGACTGTAGAACACTGCCCTCAGAGACAGCAGGTTGTTCCATATCTCAGAGACTGTAGAACACAGAGACAGCAGGTTGTTCCGTATCCCAGAGACTGTAGAACACTGAGACAGCAGGTTGTTCCGTATCCCAGAGACTGTAGAACACTGCCCTCAGAGACAGCAGGTTGTTCCATATCTCAGAGACTGTAGAACACAGAGACAGCAGGTTGTTCCGTATCCCAGAGACTGTAGAACACAGAGACAGCAGGTTGTTCCATATCCCAGAGACTGTAGAACACTGAGACAGCAGGTTGTTCCGTATCCCAGAGACTGTAGAACACTGCCTTCAGAGACAGCAGGTTGTTCCGTATCCCAGAGACTGTAGAACACTGAGACAGCAGGTTGTTCCATATCCCAGAGACTGTAGAACACAGAGACAGCAGGTTGTTCCATATCCCAGAGACTGTAGAACACAGAGACAGCAGGTTGTTCCGTATCCCAGAGACTGAAGAACAATCCCCTCAGAGACAGCAGGTTGTTCCGTATCCCAGAGACTGTAGAACACTGAGACAGCAGGTTGTTCCGTATCCCAGAGACTGTAGAACACTGAGGCAGCAGGTTGTTCCATATCCCAGAGACTGTAGAACACTGCCCTCAGAGACAGCAGGTTGTTCCATATCTCAGAGACTGCAGAACACTGCCCTCAGAGACAGCAGGTTGTTCCGTATCCCAGAGACTGTAGAACACTGCCCACAGAGACAGCAGGTTGTTCCGTATCCCAGAGACTGTAGAACACTGCCCTCAGAGACACCAGGTTGTTCCGTATCCCAGAGACTGTAGAACACTGAGACAGCAGGTTGTTCCGTATCCCAGAGACTGTAGAACACTGAGACAGCAGGTTGTTCCGTATCCCAGAGACTGTATAACACTGAGACAGCAGGTTGTTCCATATCCCAGAGACTGTAGAACACTGAGAAAGCAGGTTGTTCCATATCCCAGAGACTGTAGAACACTGAGACAGCAGGTTGTTCCGTATCCCAGAGACTGTAGAACACTGAGACAGCAAGTTGTTCCATATCTCAGAGACTGCAGAACACTGCCCTTAGAGACAGCAGGTTGTTCCGTATCCCAGAGACTGTAGAACACTGCCCTCAGAGACACCAGGTTGTTCCATATCCCAGAGACTGTAGAACACTGAGACAGCAGGTTGTTCCGTATCCCAGAGACTGTAGAACACTGAGACAGCAGGTTGTTCCGTATCCCAGAGACTGTAGAACACTGAGACAGCAGGTTGTTCCATATCTCAGAGACTGCAGAACACTGCCCTCAGAGACAGCAGGTTGTTCCGTATCCCAGAGACTGTAGAACACTGCCCTCAGAGACAGCAGGTTGTTCCGTATCCCAGAGACTGTAGAACACTGCCCTCAGAGACACCAGGTTGTTCCATATCCCAGAGACTGTAGAACACTGAGACAGCAGGATGTTCCGTATCTCAGAGACTGTAGAACACTGAGACAGCAGGTTGTTCCGTATCCCAGAGACTGTAGAACACTGAGACAGCAGGTTGTTCCGTATCCCAGAGACTGTAGAACACTGCCCTCAGAGACAGCAGGTTGTTCCGTATCCCAGAGACTGTAGAACACTGAGACAGCAGGTTGTTCCGTATCCCAGAGACTGTAGAACACTGAGACAGCAGGTTGTTCCGTATCCCAGAGACTGTAGAACACTGCCCTCAGAGACAGCAGGTTGTTCCGTATCCCAGAGACTGTAGAACACTGAGACAGCATGTTGTTCCATATCTCAGAGACTGTAGAACACTGCCCTCAGAGACAGCAGGTTGTTCCGTATCCCAGAGACTGTAGAACACTGAGACAGCAGGTTGTTCCGTATCCCAGAGACTGTAGAACACTGAGACAGCAGGTTGTTCCATATCCCAGAGACTGTAGAACACTGCCCTCAGAGACAGCAGGTTGTTCCATATCTCAGAGACTGCAGAACACTGCCCTCAGAGACAGCAGGTTGTTCCGTATCCCAGAGACTGTAGAACACTGCCAACAGAGACAGCAGGTTGTTCCGTATCCCAGAGACTGTAGAACACTGCCCTCAGAGACACCAGGTTGTTCCGTATCCCAGAGACTGTAGAACACAGAGACAGCAGGTTGTTCCGTATCCCAGAGACTGTAGAACACTGAGACAGCAGGTTGTTCCGTATCCCAGAGACTGTAGAACACTGATTCAGCAGGTTGTTCCATATCCCAGAGACTGTAGAACACTGATTCAGCAGGTTGTTCCATATCCCAGAGACTGTAGAACACTGCCCTCAGAGACACCAGGTTGTTCCGTATCCCAGAGACTGTAGAACACAGAGACACCAGGTTGTTCCGTATCCCAGAGACTGTAGAACACAGAGACAGCAGGTTGTTCCGTATCCCAGAGACTGTAGAACACTGAGACAGCAGGTTGTTCCGTATCCCAGAGACTGTAGAATACTGATTCAGCAGGTTGTTCCATATCCCAGAGACTGTAGAACACTGAGACAGCAGGTTGTTCCATATCCCAGAGACTGTAGAACACTGAGACAGCAGGTTGTTCCATATCCCAGAGACTGTAGAACACTGCCCTCAGAGACAGCAGGTTGTTCCGTATCCCAGAGACTGTAGAACACTGCCCTCAGAGACAGCAGGTTGTTCCATATCCCAGAGACTGTAGAACACAGAGACAGCAGGTTGTTCCATATCCCAGAGACTGTAGAACACTGCCCTCAGAGACAGCAGGTTGTTCCATATCCCAGAGACTGTAGAACACTGAGACAGCAGGTTGTTCCATATCCCAGAGACTGTAGAACACTGAGACAGCAGGTTGTTCCGTATCCCAGAGACTGTAGAACACCGCCCTCAGAGACAGCAGGTTGTTCCATATCTCAGAGACTGTAGAACACAGAGACAGCAGGTTGTTCCGTATCCCAGAGACTGTAGAACACTGAGACAGCAGGTTGTTCCGTATCCCAGAGACTGTAGAACACTGAGACAGCAGGTTGTTCCATATCCCAGAGACTGTAGAACACTGCCCTCAGAGACAGCAGGTTGTTCCGTATCCCAGAGACTGTAGAACACAGAGACAGCAGGTTGTTCCATATCCCAGAGACTGTAGAACACTGAGACAGCAGGTTGTTCAGTATCTCAGAGACTGTAGAACACTGAGACAGCAGGTTGTTCCGTATCCCAGAGACTGTAGAACACTGAGACAGCAGGTTGTTCCATATCTCAGAGACTGTAGAACACTGCCCTCAGAGACAGCAGGTTGTTCCGTATCCCAGAGACTGTAGAACACAGAGACAGCAGGTTGTTCCATATCCCAGAGACTGTAGAACACTGAGACAGCAGGTTGTTCCATATCCCAGAGACTGTAGAACACTGCCCTCAGAGACAGCAGGTTGTTCCGTATCCCAGAGACTGTAGAACACAGAGACAGCAGGTTGTTCCATATCCCAGAGACTGTAGAACACTGAGACAGCAGGTTGTTCAGTATCTCAGAGACTGTAGAACACTGAGACAGCAGGTTGTTCCGTATCCCAGAGACTGTAGAACACTGAGACAGCAGGTTGTTCCATATCCCAGAGACTGTAGAACACAGAGACAGCAGGTTGTTCCATATCCCAGAGACTGTAGAACACTGAGACAGCAGGTTGTTCAGTATCTCAGAGACTGTAGAACACTGAGACAGCAGGTTGTTCCGTATCCCAGAGACTGTAGAACACTGAGACAGCAGGTTGTTCCGTATCCCAGAGACTGTAGAACACTGAGACAGCAGTTTGTTCCGTATCCCAGAGACTGTAGAACACTGAGACAGCAGGTTGTTCCTGTCACGATCGTCAGGGAGAACAGACCAAGGCGCAGCGTGTTGAACGAACATGGTATTTATTATCTTCAGTGATAACATACACAACCAACAAAACAATAAACGACTCGTAACGTCCAACGGTAACAATGACCAACACGGAACAAGAACCCACAAACCCAAAGGGAAAACAGACAGTATAAATATGGCTCCCAATCAGAGACAACCAACGACAGCTGACACTCGTTGCCTCTGATTGGGAGTCACTCTAGCCAACATAGAAATAGACACAACTAGAACTACCAACATAGAAATAAACACATAGAATGAACACACCCTGGCTCAACATATAGAGTCCCAGAGCCAGGGTGTGACAGTACCCCCCCTAAAGGCGCGGACTGCGACCGCGCCTCAATAAGAGCAAAACAGGGGAGGGCTAGGTGGGCATACCTCCTCGGCGGCGGTTCTGGCTCCGGCCTTGCCCACCACCCTCCAATAAACCCCCCATAGCGCCCCTGGTCCAGTCTGGCCCCGCTGGCTGGAGCTGAACTGGACTTAGCAGGAGCGGTTAGCTTCAGCTCCGTAGTGGAGCAGTTGACTGGTACCTTCCCAGGCACCGGTGACCCAGGCACGGGTTGTGCTGGACTGACGACGCGCACCCCTGGCTTGGTGCGTGGAGGAGGAACGGGCCTTACCAGGCTGACGACACGCCCCTCTGGCCTGGTGCGTGGAGGAGGAACGGGCCTTACCAGGCTGACGTCTCGCACCCCTGGCTTGGTGCGTGGAAGAGGGACGGGCCTTACCAGGCTGACGTCTCGCACCCCTGGCTTGGTGCGTGGAAGAGGGACGGGCCTTACCAGGCTGACGACTCGCACCCCTGGCTTGGTGCGTGGAGGAGGGACGGGCCTTACCAGGCTGACGTCTCGCACCCCTGGCTTAGTGCGAGTGGCAGGAACAGGCCGGGCCGGGCTGGCGACGCGCACCGTATACTTGGTGCGAGTGGCAGGAACAGGCCGGGCCGGGCTGGCGACGCGCACCGTAGACTTGGTGCGTGGAGCAGGGACAGGCCGGACTGGGCTGGCGACGCACACCGTATGCTTGGTGCGTGGAGCAGGGACAGGCCGGACTGGGCTGGCGACGCACACCGTAGGCTTGGTGCGTGGAGCAGGGACAGGCCGGACTGGGCTGGCGACGCACACCGTAGGCTTGGTGCGTGGAGCAGGGACAGGCCGGACTGGGCTGGCGACGCACACCGTAGGCTTGGTGCGTGGAGCAGGGACAGGCCGGACTGGGCTGGCGACGCACACCGTAGGCTTGGTCCGTGGAGCAGGGACAGGCCGGACTGGGCTGGCGACGCACACCGTAGGCTTGGTGCGTGGAGCAGGGACAGGCCGGACTGGGCTGGCGACGCACACCGTAGGCTTGGTGCGAGGGGCCGGAACAGGCCGGACCGTACTGGGGACACACACCACTGGCTCTACCTCGGGATCTGGAACGGGCCGGACCGGACTGGTTACACACCCCAGTACCTCTCGCCGTGCCTCTACACCTTCCATCCCTGCTTTGCCCAGTGGCCCCCGTAACCTGGTGGCCTTCTGAATCCGCCCCTTTTCTGCCTCCGTCAGCCCCGTCGTCCATGCCGTGTGCCCCCCCTAAAAAAATTTGACACTGCTGACGCCGCTGCTCCTCTCTCCGTCGCCTCTCCACTGTCTCACTCCATGGCCGGCGATCCATCCCGGCCAGGATTTCTTCCCAGGTCCAGGACCCTTTACCGTCCAATATCTCCTCCCATGTCCAGGCTGCCTGCTCCTGGACACGCTGCTTGGTCCTTGTATGGTGGGTTCTTCTGTCACGATCGTCAGGGAGAACAGACCAAGGCGCAGCGTGTTGAACGAACATGGTATTTATTATCTTCAGTGATAACATACACAACCAACAAAACAATAAACGACTCGTAACGTCCAACGGTAACAATGACCAACACGGAACAAGAACCCACAAACCCAAAGGGAAAACAGACAGTATAAATATGGCTCCCAATCAGAGACAACCAACGACAGCTGACACTCGTTGCCTCTGATTGGGAGTCACTCTAGCCAACATAGAAATAGACACAACTAGAACTACCAACATAGAAATAAACACATAGAATGAACACACCCTGGCTCAACATATAGAGTCCCAGAGCCAGGGTGTGACAGTTCCGTATCCCAGAGACTGTAGAACACAGAGACAGCAGGTTGTTCCATATCCCAGAGACTGTAGAACACTGCCCTCAGAGACAGCAGGTTGTTCCGTATCCCAGAGACTGTAGAACACTGCCCTCAGAGACAGCAGGTTGTTCCGTATCTCAGAGACCGTAGAACACTGCCCTCAGAGACAGCAGGTTCCATCTATTACCCTTCCGTTGTGTATATACTGTAGAGCCCTACGGACCCTGGTCAAAAGACAGCAAGCCCCAATCTAACATATTTTGACTGTCATTCCCCTTGTTCTGTCAATCCAGACCTAGATGCTGAGGGACTGTAGCAGTCAGAAGACATGCTGTTTGTTTGGACACCAATTAACCCTTCATGGGTGGATTATAACGGAGGCGTTATGATTATAATGGAGGTATTATTGTAGACAGCGTCACAACCAGAACACTGCAGTGCCCACTTCCAGATAATCTTGTTCTGGATTGTTGCAGTAAAGACAGACCATTTAGATGACTCATTGAACCCAGGATTATCTATTTGTATTGTAGTCAGACGGATTGCACCCTGACTCACTTTAAACATTCAGTAGGACCTTCCTAACACACCTGTCTATTGTTGACAGTGGTACCTTCACACCTGTCTACTGTTGACAGTGGTACCTTCACACCTGTCTACTGTTGACAGTAGTACCTTCACACCTGTCTACTGTTGACAGTAGTACCTTCACACCTGTCTACTGTTGACATACGTAACTTCACTCCTGTCTACTGTTGACAGTGGTACCATCACACCTGTCTACTGTTGACAGTGGTACCTTCACACCTGTCTACTGTTGACAGTAGTACCATCACACCTGTCTACTGTTGACAGTGGTACCTTCACTCCTGTCTACTGTTGACAGTGGTACATTCACACCTGTCTACTGTTGACAGTGGTACCTTCACACCTGTCTACTGTTGACAGTAGTACCTTCACACCTGTCTACTGTTGACAGTGGTACCTTCACTCCTGTCTACTGTTGACAGTAGTACCTTCACACCTGTCTACTGTTGGCAGTAGTACCTTCACACCTGTCTGCTGTTGGCAGTAGTACCTTCACTCCTGTCTACTGTTGGCAGTAGTACCTTCACACCTGTCTACTGTTGGCAGTAGTACCTTCACTCCTGTCTACTGTTGACAGTATAATCTTCACTCCTGTCTACTGTTGACAGTATAACCTTCACTCCTGTCTACTGTTGGCAGTAGTACCTTCACTCCTGTCTACTGTTGGCAGTAGTACCTTCACACCTGTCTACTGTTGGCAGTAGTACCTTCACTCCTGTCTGCTGTTGGCAGTAGTACCTTCACACCTGTCTACTGTTGGCAGTAGTACCTTCACACCTGTCTACTGTTGGCAGTAGTACCTTCACTCCTGTCTACTGTTGACAGTAGTACCTTCACTCCTGTCTACTGTTGACAGTAGGACCTTCACACCTGTCTACTGTTGACAGTAGTACCTTCACACCTGTCTACAGTTGACAGTAGTACCTTCACTCCTGTCTACTGTTGACAGTAGTACCTTCACTCCTGTCTACTGTTGACAGTAGTACCTTCACACCTGTCTACTGTTGACAGACGTAACTTCACTCCTGTCTACTGTTTACAGTAGTACCTTCACTCCTGTCTACTGTTGGCAGTAGGACCTTCACACCTGTCTACTGTTGACAGTATAACCTTCACACCTGTCTACTGTTGGCAGTAGGACCTTCACTCCTCTCTACTGTTGGCAGTAGTACCTTCACTCCTGTCTACTGTTGACAGTATAATCTTCACTCCTGTCTACTGTTGACAGTATAACCTTCACTCCTGTCTACTGTTGGCAGTAGTACCTTCACTCCTGTCTACTGTTGGCAGTAGTACCTTCACACCTGTCTACTGTTGGCAGTAGTACCTTCACTCCTGTCTGCTGTTGGCAGTAGTACCTTCACACCTGTCTACTGTTGACAGTAGTACCTTCACACCTGTCTACTGTTGACAGTAGTACCTTCACTCCTGTCTACTGTTGACAGTAGTACCTTCACTCCTGTCTACTGTTGACAGTAGTACCTTCACTCCTGTCTACTGTTGACAGTAGTACCTTCACTCCTGTCTACTGTTGACAGTAGTACCTTCACACCTGTCTACTGTTGACAGTATAACCTTCACTCCTGTCTACTGTTGACAGTAGTACCTTCACTCCTGTCTACTGTTGACAGTATAACCTTCACACCTGTCTACTGTTGACAGTAGTACCTTCACACCTGTCTACTGTTGACAGTATAACCTTCACACCTGTCTACTGTTGACAGTATAACCTTCACACCTGTCTACTGTTGATAGTAGTATCTTCACTCCTGTCTACTGTTGACAGTAGTACCTTCACTCCTGTCTACTGTTGACAGACGTAACTTCACTCCTGTCTACTGTTTACAGTAGTACCTTCACACCTGTCTACTGTTGACAGTAGTACCTTCGCACCTGTCTACTGTTGACAGACGTACCTTCACTCCTGTCTACTGTTGACAGTAGTACCTTCACTCCTGTCTACTGTTGACAGTAGTATCTTCACACTTGTCTACTGTTGGCAGTATAACCTTCACTCCTGTCTACTGTTGACAGTAGTACCTTCACTCCGGTCTACTGTTGACAGTAGTACCTTCACTCCTGTCTACTGTTGACAGTAGTACCTTCACATCTGTCTACTGTTAACAGTATAACCTTCACTCCTGTCTACTGTTGACAGTATAACCTTCACTCCTGTCTACTGTTCACAGTAGTACCTTCACTCCTGTCTACTGTTGACAGTATAAACGTCACTCCTGTCTACTGTTGACAGTATTACCTTCACTCCTGTCTACTGTTGACAGTAGTACCTTCGCTCCTGTCTATTGTTGACAGTAGTACTTTCACTCCTGTCTACTGTTGACAGTAGTACCTTCACACCTGTCTACTGTTGACAGTAGTACCTTCCTAACACTCCTGTCTACTGTTGACAGTAGTACCTTCGCTCCTGTCTATTGTTGACAGTAGTACCTTCACTCCTGTCTACTGTTGACAGTATAACCTTCACTCCTGTCTACTGTTGACAGACATACCTTCACTCCTGTCTACTGTTGACAGTAGTAACTTCACTCCTGTCTACTGTTGGCAGTAGTACCTTCACACCTGTCTACTGTTGGCAGTAGTACCTTCACACCTGTCTACTGTTGACAGTAGTAATTTCACTCCTGTCTACTGTTGACAGTAGTACCTTCACTCCTGTCTACTGTTGACAGTAGTACCTTCACACCTGTCTACTGTTGGCAGTAGTACCTTCACACCTGTCTACTGTTGACAGTAGTACCTTCACACCTGTCTACTGTTGACAGTAGTACCTTCACTCCTGTCTACTGTTGACAGTGGTACATTCACACCTGTCTACTGTTGACAGTAGTACCTTCACTCCTGTCTACTGTTGACAGTATAACCTTCACTCCTGTCTACTGTTGACAGTAGTACCTTCACACCTGTCTACTGTTGGCAGTAGTACTTTCACACCTGTCTGCTGTTGGCAGTAGTACTTTCACACCTTTCTACTGTTGACAGTAGTACCTTCACTCCTGTCTACTGTTGACAGTAGTACTTTCACACCTGTCTACTGTTGGCAGTAGAACATGAATAATTGCCAAGGCTCATTATTGTTTTGAAGCCTATCGTTTGTTAGGGGGTCAATCCACTCACTAATACATAGGATGCATCCCAGAAGGCACCATGTTCCCTTGTCAAGGTAATGCACTACCCAGTATAGGGAATAGGGTGCCATTTGGGACACAGTCCTCACAGAAGATGGTGGGTAGTGGCCTGGGTAGTGGCCTGGGTAGTGGCCTGGGTAGTGGCCTGGGTAGTGGCCTGGGTAGTGGCCTGGGTAGTGAACCTGTTGATGAGCAACGGCTTGTCCAACTTGTCCTTAAAAGCTCCACATTCCAAAAAGATTTGAATGATGCACATTGGCCCTTATTCTACAGTACAGTACATGTATCCAGTAACATTTGGTTAGTGGCTCAGGTTTATAGCTCTGTAGGGTCAAAGCCTGATGAAAGGGAGCACAGGTTCTGAGGAGACAGAGCTTCATTTCTTCTGGCAGTTCCAGAGTGGTTCACTACTCCTGCTTCTGTGCAGTCCATCCTAACCAGTCCTCCCCCCTTCTCCTGTGGATCATATCGACCACTGCTCCCCCCCTCTACCTTCTGTACAGTCCATCCTAACCAGTCCTCCCCCCTTCTCCTGTGGATCATATCGACCACTGCTCCCCCCCTCTACCTTCTGTACAGTCCATCCTAACCAGTCCTCCCCCCTTCTCCTGTGGATCATATCGACCACTGCTCCCCCCCTCTACCTTCTGTGCAGTCCATCCTAACCAGTCCTCCCCCCCTTCTCCTGTGGATCATATCGACCACTGCTCCCCCCCTCTACCTTCTGTGCAGTCCATCCTAACCAGTCCTCACCCTCTTCTCCTGTGGATCATATCGACCACTGCTCCCCCCCTCTACCTTCTGTACAGTCCATCCTAACCAGTCCTCCCCCCTTCTCCTGTGGATCATATCGACCACTGCTCCCCCCCTCTACCTTCTGTACAGTCCATCCTAACCAGTCCTCCCCCCTTCTCCTGTGGATCATATCGACCACTGCTCCCCCCCTCTACCTTCTGTACCTACTACTGGTGACCACAGCTTCAGCGAGGTTATGTCAGAGACTCATCAGAAATAATAACCTGGAACGAAGGAAGGTGGAATGAGGGGAGCTGCTGATCGGTCTGTTCTTTAAGGGGAGCACATGTTTCCAGGTTTTTGGGGTCCTGTGAGGGTTAGGGGTGGTTGGAGGTTGGAGGGTGGGTTCTGAGGAGGTGGAGATCTGGTTCTGGTGGTTCTGGGGCCCCTGGCGTCTCCGCTCGATGCCCAGTGGATATATCACCGTCACTGGGGGGGCCTCTGGCAGCTTGTCCCTTACCCCTAACACCACCCGCCCACCCAACCGCCCGTCACCCTGTCTCTCTGTCCCTTACCCCTAACACCACCCGCCCACCCAACCGCCCGTCACCCTGTCTCTCTGTCTGTCCACCAGTCAGCAGAATTCCTCCGGCACCGGCCCGGTTGGTACAGTGACGGGCCTGAGTCCCAAATGGTACCCTATTCCCTATTTTTTGAAGTAGTGCACTGTATGTGTGCTGAATTGTATAGGGAATAGGGAGCCATTTGTGATGCAGCCCGGAGCTCAGGTTCTGCACCAGTGGGTCAAAGGCATGTGTGCTGAATTGGAAACAGGCTATTCTGGCCCAGTTAACCAGCAGCTCTGCTACAATACAACCTGACATGGTGCCTTTCTGATCCACTCAGAGCCCAGAGGAGAGGAGATAATCAGCTGGGCTTCATTGGCCACTTAAAGGATTCAGTGTTTCTGTCTATTAAAAACAAAGTATATTTGTGTTGTTAGTACAGTACATAGACTCTAGATTCTTAAATCATTGTCATTTTAATTTTTACATCTTCCCACTACCATAAAAATACTTTTTTGGCCAACAAACACACCATTTTTCTTCAGGGAAATTATCCTTTTGTTTTTGTATAATGTTTTTGACATGTTATGCTATATACAGTACATATACTCTAGATTCATTATCCCATCATCATCCATCATCATCCATCATCAGCATCCATCATCATCCATCATCAGCATCCATCATCATCCATCATCTCATCATCATCCATCAGCATCCATCAGCATCCATCATCATCATCATCCATCATCTCCATCATCATCCATCATCATTCATCATTATCCATCATTATCCATCATCATCCATCATCATCCATCATTAGTATTCTGATGAATTCTGTACACTAGGGGAACACATGCCTATAGTTATTGGCTCTTTGCCACTTGTAAAAGTCAATAGATGTATTAAGTCAACAGGGAAATGAATGGTACTTAGTGACTGTTAATACAGAGACGATGTAAAGTCCTTAGGTAAAGCCCATAGTTTAGTTTCTGAGGCCCTGGCTAAAACAACACACACACTGGTGTGATGCACACCCCACATACTCTAACTGTTTTCTTTCTTTTGTTCTTTCTTTTCTTTTCTTTTCTGCCTTGAATTTTATTTTGCCTTGAAATCTACAATCTCTATCCAGAACTCCTTGGAGGCTTGGTCGTGCCTGATCGGAGCGTTATAAGATTATTATCTGTGGAGTGGGGTCTAGGGGAGAGGATAAATACTTTTTTCTGACGTCCCCACTTTCCACATAAATGACGGTGTGTGTGTGTGTGTGTGTGTGTGTGTGTGTGTGTGCATGCGCATGTGTCAAATCAAATCAAATTCTATTTGTACATGCGCCAAATACAACAAGTGTAGACCTTACAGTGAAATGCTTACAGACAAGCCCTTAACCAACAACTCAGAGTTAAATAAGATACATTAAAAACACATGAGAAATAAAACACACAAGAATAAAGCTATATACAAGGAATACCAATACCATGTAAATATGCAGGGATACATGGTAATTGAGGTAGATATGTAGCCATGGGTAAAGTGACTAGGTAGATATGTACCCAGGGGTAAAGTGACTAGGTAGATATGTACCCAGGGGTAAAGTGACTAGGTAGATATGTACCCAGGGGTAAAGTGACTAGGTAGATATGTAGCCAGGGGTAAAGTGACTAGGTGGATATGTAGCCAGGGGTAAAGTGACTAGGTAGATATGTAGCCAGGGGTAAAGTGACTAGGTAGATATGTAC
Source organism: Coregonus clupeaformis (assembly GCF_020615455.1). NCBI lineage: Eukaryota > Metazoa > Chordata > Actinopteri > Salmoniformes > Salmonidae > Coregonus > Coregonus clupeaformis. The sequence continues at coordinate 362,514 of NW_025533799.1, read as the reverse complement.
CCAGGGGTAAAGTGACTAGGTAGATATGTAGCCAGGGGTAAAGTGACTAGGTAGATATGTACCCAGGGGTAAAGTGACTAGGTAGATATGTACCCAGGGGTAAAGTGACTAGGTAGATATGTACCCAGGGGTAAAGTGACTAGGTAGATATGTACCCAGGGGTAAAGTGACTAGGTAGATATGTAGCCATGGGTAAAGTGACTAGGTAGATATGTACCCAGGGGTAAAGTGACTAGGTAGATATGTACCCAGGGGTAAAGTGACTAGGTAGATATGTACCCAGGGGTAAAGTGACTAGGTAGATATGTAGCCATGGGTAAAGTGACTAGGTAGATATGTAGCCCATGGGGTAAAGTGACTAGGTAGATATGTACCCAGGGGTAAAGTGACTAGGTAGATATGTACCCATGGGGTAAAGTGACTAGGTAGATATGTAGCCAGGGGTAAAGTGACTAGGTAGATATGTAGCCATGGGTAAAGTGACTAGGTAGATATGTACCCAGGGGTAAAGTGACTAGGTAGATATGTACCCAGGGGTAAAGTGACTAGGTAGATATGTACCCAGGGGTAAAGTGACTAGGTAGATATGTAGCCAGGGGTAAAGTGACTAGGTAGATATGTAGCCATGGGTAAAGTGACTAGGTAGATATGTAGCCATGGGTAAAGTGACTAGGTAGATATGTACCCAGAGGTAAAGTGACTAGGTAGATATGTACCCAGGGGTAAAGTGACTAGGTAGATATGTACCCAGGGGTAAAGTGACTAGGTAGATATGTACCCAGGGGTAAAGTGACTAGGTAGATATGTAGCCAGGGGTAAAGTGACTAGGTAGATATGTACCCAGGGGTAAAGTGACTAGGTAGATATGTAGCCAGGGGTTAAGTGACTAGTTAGATATGTACCCAGGGGTAAAGTGACTAGTTAGATATGTACCCAGGGGTAAAGTGACTAGGTAGATATGTACCCATGGGTAAAGTGACTAGGTAGATATGTACCCAGGGGTAAAGTGACTAGGTAGATATGTAGCCAGGGGTAAAGTGACTAGTTAGATATGTACCCAGGGGTAAAGTGACTAGGTAGATATGTACCCAGGGGTAAAGTGACTAGGTAGATATGTACCCAGGGGTAAAGTGACTAGGTAGATATGTACCCAGGGGTAAAGTGACTAGGTAGATATGTACCCAGGGGTAAAGTGACTAGGTAGATATGTACCCAGGGGTAAAGTGACTAGGTAGATATGTAGCCAGGGGTAAAGTGACTAGGTAGATATGTACCCAGGGGTAAAGTGACTAGGTAGATATGTAGCCAGGGGTAAAGTGACTAGGTAGATATGTACCCAGGGGTAAAGTGACTAGGTAGATATGTAGCCAGGGGTAAAGTGACTAGGTAGATATGTACCCAGGGGTAAAGTGACTAGGTAGATATGTAGCCAGGGGTAAAGTGACTAGGTAGATATGTACCCAGGGGTAAAGTGACTAGGTAGATATGTAGCCAGAGGTAAAGTGACTAGGTAGATATGTACCCAGGGGCAAAGTGACTAGGTAGATATGTACCCAGGGGTAAAGTGACTAGGTAGATATGTAGCCAGAGGTAAAGTGACTCGGTAGATATGTACCCAGGGGTAAAGTGACTAGGTAGATATGTACCCAGGGGTAAAGTGACTAGGTAGATATGTAGCCAGAGGTAAAGTGACTAGGTAGATATGTAGCCAGGGGTAAAGTGACTAGGTAGATATGTACCCAGGGGTAAAGTGACTAGGTAGATATGTACCCAGGGGTAAAGTGACTAGGTAGATATGTACCCAGGGGTAAAGTGACTAGGTAGATATGTACCCAGGGGTAAAGTGACTAGGTAGATATGTAGCCATGGGTAAAGTGACTAGGTAGATATGTAGCCAGGGGTAAAGTGACTAGGTAGATATGTAGCCAGGGGTAAAGTGACTAGGTAGATATGTAGCCAGGGGTAAAGTGACTAGGTAGATATGTAGCCATGGGTAAAGTGACTAGGTAGATATGTAGCCAGGGGTAATGTGACTAGGTAGATATGTAGCCATGGGTAAAGTGACTAGGTAGATATGTACCCAGGGGTAAAGTGACTATGTTGTAGAGGGGGCAGGTTACCTCGCCTCAGGGCCTGGTACCTTCAAATGCCTGAGGGAAGGTGTTCTGTCCTGGATACAGGTCAGCTCAGAGGTGGGCTACTCGGTGGAGGAGTGGAGGGTGTTGGACAGGGGCCAGCTCCGGCCTTGCTTCTCCCCAGCCCAGGGTGTGACGTGTCTGGGTTACAGCCTCAGCACTGTTGGGAGGCTCCTGGATGTTTGGAGCTTTGAGTCACCACCACCACCACAATAATAAAACAATTATGAAGAGATAAACTGATTTAACAACGATGATGTGAACCATTGATCCCAGTCTCAGGCTCTTTGATGGTCTGCGTCCTAAACCACACTATATTCCCTATTGGCTCTGGTCAAAAGCAATGCACTGAACAAGGAATAGGCCACCATTTGGGTTCATGATGATAGGAGTCTGACAAGGTCCTTTCAGGGCAGAGAGAGGTGTTGTCTGATCATGATGATAGGAGTCTGACAAGGTCCTCTCAGGGCAGAGAGAGGTGTTGTCTGATCGTGATGATAGGAGTCTGACAAGGTCCTCTCAGGGCAGAGAGAGGTGTTGTCTGATCGTGATGATAGGAGTCTGACAAGGTCCTTTCAGGGCAGAGAGAGGTGTTGTCTGATCGTGATGATAGGAGTCTGACAAGGTCCTTTCAGGGCAGAGAGAGGTGTTGTCTGATCGTGATGATAGGAGTCTGACAAGGTCCTTTCAGGGCAGAGAGAGGTGTTGTCTGATCGTGATGATAGGAGTCTGATGAGGTCCTTTCAGGGCAGAGAGAGGTGTTGTCTGATCATGATGATAGGAGTCTGACGAGGTCCTTTCAGGGCAGAGAGAGGTGTTGTCTGATCATGATGATAGGAGTCTGACAAGGTCCTTTCAGGGCAGAGAGAGGTGTTGTCTGATCATGATGATAGGAGTCTGACAAGGTACTTTCAGGGCAGAGAGAGGTGTTGTCTGATCATGATGATAGGAGTCTGACAAGGTCCTTTCAGGGCAGAGAGAGGTGTTGTCTGATCGTGATGATAGGAGTCTGACAAGGTCCTTTCAGGGCAGAGAGAGGTGTTGTCTGATCGTGATGATAGGAGTCTGACAAGGTCCTTTCAGGGCAGAGAGAGGTGTTGTCTGATCATGATGATAGGAGTCTGACAAGGTCCTTTCAGGGCAGAGAGAGGTGTTGTCTGATCATGATGATAGGAGTCTGACAAGGTCCTTTCAGGGCAGAGAGGGGTGTTGTCTGATCATGATGATAGGAGTCTGACAAGGTCCTTTCAGGGCAGAGAGGGGTGTTGTCTGATCATGATGATAGGAGTCTGACAAGGTCCTTTCAGGGCAGAGAGAGGTGTTGTCTGATCATGATGATAGGAGTCTGACAAGGTCCTTTCAGGGCAGAGAGAGGTGTTGTCTGATCGTGATGATAGGAGTCTGACAAGGTCCTTTCAGGGCAGAGAGAGGTGTTGTCTGATCGTGATGATAGGAGTCTGACAAGGTCCTTTCAGGGCAGAGAGAGGTGTTGTCTGATCATGATGATAGGAGTCTGACAAGGTCCTTTCAGGGCAGAGAGAGGTGTTGTCTGATCATGATGATAGGAGTCTGACAAGGTCCTTTCAGGGCAGAGAGGGGTGTTGTCTGATCATGATAATAGGAGTCTGACAAGGTCCTTTCAGGGCAGAGAGGGGTGTTGTCTGATCATGATGATAGGAGTCTGACAAGGTCCTTTCAGGGCAGAGAGAGGTGTTGTCTGATCATGATGATAGGAGTCTGACAAGGTCCTTTCAGGGCAGAGAGGGGTGTTGTCTGATCATGATAATAGGAGTCTGACAAGGTCCTTTCAGGGCAGAGAGGGGTGTTGTCTGATCATGATGATAGGAGTCTGACAAGGTCCTTTCAGGGCAGAGAGGGGTGTTGTCTGATCATGATGATAGGAGTCTGACAAGGTCCTTTCAGGGCAGAGAGAGGTGTTGTCTGATCATGATGATAGGAGTCTGACAAGGTCCTTTCAGGGCAGAGAGGTGTTGTCTGATCATGATGATAGGAGTCTGACAAGGTTCTTTCAGGCCAGAGAGAGGTGCATGGTAATGTTTTTGATCAGTTCTGTTTGATCATAGCCTGATAACATCTGGTTAATGAGAGGTACGGGTGTAGGCAGCAGATAACAAGATGTCTGGTACCAGAGACTCATTATGTCACCGATCACATCGGGTGACCCAATGTTGCCCACAGGGCCCTGGTCAAAAGTAGTGCACTACGTAGGGAATTGTACCCATGTCAAGGTACAGTAAGACTTCATAATCTTTGCCCCTTGCTCATATTGGTCAGAAACACTGAGTGACAGGGCAGTCTATGGCTCTGGGCCAATGATAGGCCTCCCTGGGAGGGACAATGGTTTCTCCTCATAATACTCTATCACTTTCTATCACTCATAAAGAATGCTATAAAACCCCTCCCTGGAACCTCCACCTATTTCTTCTAGTTAGTCCCCTGATCTTTAGAATGAAGCAGTGAGATTTTCTGCAGGACGTCTCGATACATTGTCATATTCTAGGTACTACTTCAACTCTAAATGAAAAATAATCAAAGTATTTGACTTTTTCATTAATATGCTAAGAAGATTAGACAGTGTCGGATTTCCATTTGTTCCGTTATTCACTCAACAAAGCCGTACAAAGATTTACAGACAGTTTGGAAGTTTCTGAAGTTGCCATTCAGAAACAGTTTATTAAAGCCACAGTGTTTATGTAAGCAGAGTATTATGGCAACTGTGTATTGACAGACATTATGTACAGGGGCCTGCATATCACTAACCTCTACGTGCCTGTAGCCGTGTGTGTGTGTGTGTGTGTGTGTGTGTGTGTGTGTGTGTGTGTGTGTGTGTGTGTGTGAGGCGAGAGCTCAGAACACAGCAGTGTGTTTGCACAGGGAGGGGGTTGGAGTAAAGCACACTGCCCTCACCTCTCCTAACCCTCCCTCCCCCTTATGTCAATGGTTAAAGTCCCAAGATCACCTGAAGGCTATCTGAAAGATCCCAAACCACATAGCAGGAAGCATGTATCCAGCCTCATACAGGGCCTTAGACCTGATAACATGTCCTAGTGCTTTACACAGGCAGATAGGACCACTGGAGAGGGGTGGAGGGGAGGGGGGAGGAGGGGAGGGGAGGGAGGGAGGGAGGGGGGGGCAGGAGGGGAGGGGAAGGGCAGGAGGGGTGGGGAGGAGGGGAGGGGAGGGGAGGGGCAGGAGGGGAGGGGAAGGGCAGGAGGAGAGGGGAGGAGGGGAGGGGAGGGGCAGGAGGGGAGGGGAGGTGAGGAGGGAGAGGGGCACTCTCTCCTCCTCATTGTCTTTTCAAGCCTTGCTGTCTCATGTGAGTTAAGAGTTAACAGAGAAGAGAACAGTTAAAAGAGAAGAGAAGCATTAACAGAGAAGAGAACAGTTAACAGAGAACAGTTAACAGAGAAGAGAAGAGTTAAGAGAGAAGAATTAAGAGAAAAGAGAAAAGTTAACAGAGAAGAGAAGAGTTAAGAGAAGAGAACAGTTAACAGAGAAGAGAACAGTTAACAGAGAAGAGAACAGTTAACAGAGAAGCGTTAAGAGAGAAGAGAAAGGTTAAGAGAGAAGAATTAAGAGAAAAGAGAAAATTTAACAGAGAAGAGAAGAGTTAACAGAGAAGAGAAGAGTTAACAGAGAAGCGTTAAGAGAAAAGAGAAGAGTTAAGAGAGAAGAGAAGGGTTAACAGAGAAACCATGAGAAGTGCCTGTGCTCCACTTAATAGATGTGTGTGTTTGCATGTCCGCTGGGCTCTGGCTGATTGATGGTATTGTTTTAAGACAGGGAGGTTTTGGAAAGCCTCACTATTGTTTCAGTTGTTGGCTCTCAAAACTTTTCTCAAAATGAAAAAAAGAGGAGAGAAGAGGAGGAGAGGAGGAGAGGAGAGGCGGGTGTGGAGAGAAGAGAATAGGAGGAGAGGAGGAGAGGAGGAGAGGAGGAGAGGAGGGGGCAGTGTGGAGAGAAGAGAAGAGGAGGAGAGGTGGAGAGAAGAGAAGAGGAGGAGAGGAGGAGAGGAGGAGAGGAGGAGGAGAGGAGGAGAGGAGGAGAGGAGGAGAGGAGGAGAGGAGGAGAGGAGGGGGCGGGTGTGGAGAGAAGAGAAGAGGAGGAGAGGAGGAGAGGAGGAGAGGAGGAGAGGAGGAGAGGAGGGGGCGGGTGTGGAGAGAAGAGAAGAGGAGGAGAGGAGGAGAGGAGGAGAGGAGGAGAGGAGGAGTGGAGGAGAGGAGGGGGCGGGTGTGGCGAGAAGAGAAGAGGAGGAGAGGAGGGGGCGGGTGTGGAGAGAGGAGGAGAGGAGGAGAGGAGGAGAGGAGGAGAGGAGGAGAGGAGGGGGCGGGTGTGGAGAGAAGAGAAGAGGAGGAGAGGAGGGGGCGGGTGTGGAGAGAAGAGAAGAGGAGGAGAGGAGGAGAGGAGGAGAGGAGGAGAGGAGGAGAGGAGGAGAGGAGGGGGCGATGTGGAGAGAAGAGAAGAGGAGGAGAGGAGGAGAGGAGGAGAGGAGGAGAGGAGAGGAGGAGAGGAGGGGGCGGGTGTGGAGAGAAGAGAAGAGGAGGAGAGGAGGAGAGGAGGAGAGGAGGAGAGGAGGGGGCGGGTGTGGAGAGAAGAGAAGAGGAGGAGAGGAGGAGAGGAGGAGAGGAGGAGAGGGGGGGCGGGTGTGGAGAGAAGAGAAGAGGAGGAGAGGAGGAGAGGAGGAGAGGAGGAGAGGAGGAGAGGAGGAGTGGAGGAGAGGAGGGGGAGGGTGTGGAGAGAAGAGAAGAGGAGGAGAGGAGGAGAGGAGGGGGCGGGTGTGGAGAGAGGAGGAGAGGAGGAGAGGAGGAGAGGAGGAGAGGAGGGGGGCGGGTGTGGAGAGAAGAGAAGAGGAGGAGAGGAGGAGAGGAGGGGGCGGGTGTGGAGAGAGGAGAAGAGGAGGAGAGGAGGAGAGGAGGAGAGGAGGAGAGGAGGAGAGGAGGGGGCGGGTGTGGAGAGAAGAGAAGAGGAGTGGGGGTTAAGTGAATAAGAATTAGGAAACACAACAACAACTGTCCCTCATTATTGAATCTGATGAAACTCAGAGAGAACACACCGTTTCCTTATCTAATGTGATGAAACTCAGAGAGAACACACTGTTTCCTTCTTTAATGTTATGAAACTCAGAGAGAACACACCGTTTCCTTCTCTGTGATGAAACTCAGAGAGAACACACCGTTTCCTTATCTAATATGATGAAACTCAGAGAGAACACACCGTTTCCTTCTCTAATGTGATGAACCTCAGAGAGAACACACTGTTTCCTTCTTTAATGTGATGAAACTCAGAGAGAACACACCGTTTCCTTCTCTAATGTGATGAAACTCAAGAGAGAACACACCGTTTCCTTCTCTAATCTGATGAAACTCAGAGGGAACACACCGTTTCCTTATCTAATGTGATGAAACACAGAGAGAACACACTGTTTTCTTGTCTATTGTGATGAAACTAAGAGAGAACACACCGTTTCCTTCTCTAATGTGATGAAACTCAGAGGGAACACATAGTTTCCATCTCTAATGTGATGAAACTCAGAGAGAACACACCGTTTCCTTATCTAATGTGATGAAACTCAGAGAGAACACACCGTTTCCTTCTCTAATGTGATGAAACTCAGAGAGAACACACCGTTTCCTTCTCTAATGTGATGAAACTCAGAGAGAACACACCGTTTCCTTCTCTAATGTGATGAAACTCAGAGGGAACACACCGTTTCCTTCTCTAATGTGATGAAACTCAGAGAGAACACACCGTTTCCTTATCTAATGTGATGAAACTCAGAGAGAACACACCGTTTCCTTATCTAATGTGATGAAACTCAGCGAGAACACACTGTTTCCTTCTTTAATGTGATGAAACTCAGAGAGAACACACCGTTTCCTTCTCTGTGATGAAACTCAGAGAGAACACACTGTTTCCTTATCTAATGTGATGAAACTCAGAGAGAACACACTGTTTCCTTCTCTAATGTGATGAAACTCAGAGAGAACACACCGTTTCCTTCTCTAATGTGACGAACCTCAGAGAGAACACACTGTTTCCTTCTTTAATGTGATGAAACTCAGAGAAAACACACCGTTTCCTTCTCTAATGTGATGAAACTCAAGAGAGAACACACCGTTTCCTTCTTTAATGTGATGAAACTCAGAGGGAACACACCGTTTCCTTCTCTAATGTGATAAAACTCAGAGAGAACACACCGTTTCCTTCTCTAATGTGACGAACCTCAGAGAGAACACACTGTTTCCTTCTTTAATGTGATGAAACTCAGAGAGAACACACCGTTTCCTTATCTAATGTGATGAAACTCAAGAGAGAACACACCGTTTCACACAGTGTGTGTGTGTTTGTGTGAATGGTATTAGTCAGTGTGCCCTCCAAGCTAGCGGGAGTGAGTGTCAGCCAGCCAGGAAGCCAAGCGCCCCCTCACACCCCCATCCCATCCCAGGACAGCTACAAGCCCCCAGCGACCATCAGACCAGACCACAACCATGCCGACCCACCCCCTGGAACATAGAGAGGGCGTCCCAAATGGAGGAGGGGCCTATTCCCTTTATAGTGCACTACCTTTAAGAAAGAGACAGAGATAGATAGATAGATAGATAGATAGATAGAGCGAGAGAGAGAGAGAGAGAGAGAGAGAGAGAGAGAGAGAGAGAGAGAGAGAGAGAGAGAGAGAGAGAGAGAGAGAGAGAGAGAGAGAGAGAGAGAGAGAGAGAGAGAGAGAGAGAGAGAGAGAGAGAGAGAGAGAGAGAGAGAGAGAGAGAGAGAGAGAGAGAGAGAGAGAGAGATAGAGAGAGAGGGAGAGAGAGGGAGAGAGATAGAGAGAGAGGTAGAGAGAGAGAGAGAGCGAGAGACATTGAGAGAGAGAGAGGTAGAGAGAGAGACATAGAGAGAGAGAGGTAGAGAGAGAGACATTGAGAGAGAGAGAGAGAGAGAGAGAGAGTTGTCAACGAATTGGCGAGGGCACTAGAACAGTCTTCAGCACCCGGCCTCACCCTACTAGAATCTGAAGTCAAACGTCTACTGTTTGCTGATGATCTGTTGCTTCTGTCCCCAACCAAGGAGGGCCTACAGCAGCACCTAGATATTCTGCACAGATTCTGTCAGACCTGGGCCCTGACAGTAAATCTCATTAAGACAAAAATAATGGTGTTAAAAAAAAAGGTCCAGTTGCCAGGACCACAAATACAAATTCCATCTAGATACCTTTGCCCTAGAGCACACAAAAAACTATACATACCTCGGCCTAAACATCAGCTCCACAGGTAACTTCCACAAAGCTGTGAACGATCTGAGAGACAAGGCAAGAAGGGCCTTCTATGCCATCTAAAGGAACATCAACTTTGACATCCCAATTAGGATCTGGCTAAAAATACTTGAATCAGTTATAGAAACCATTGCCCTTTATGGTTGTGAGGTCTGGGGTCCGCTGACCAACCAAGAATTCACAAAATGGGACAAACACCAAATTGAGACTCTGCATGCAGAATTCCGCAAAAATATCCTCAGTGTACAACGTAAAACACCAAATAATGCATGCAGAGCAGAATTAGGACGATATCCGCTAATGATCAAAATTCAGAAAAGAGACGTTAAATTCTACAACCACCTAAAAGGAAGTGATTCCCAAATCTTCCATAAAGCCATCACCTACAGAGAGATGAACCTGGAGAAGAGTCCCCTAAGTAAGCTGGTCCTGGGGCTCTGTTCACAAACACAAACAGACCCAACAGAGCCCAAGGACAGCAACACAATTAGACCCAACCAAATCATGAGAAAACAAAAAGAGAATTACTTGACACATTAGAAAGAATTAACAAAAAAACGGAGCAAAATAGAACGCTATTTTGCCCTAAACAGAGAGTACACAAACTTAAGGAAAGCTTTGACTATGTATAGAACACAGTACAACACATAAACAACAGAACCATCCAACAGAACCATCCAACAGAACACAGTAAAACCCATAAACAACAGAACTATCCAACAGAACTATCCAACAGAACTATCCAACAGAACTATCCAACAGAACGCTCCAACAGTACACTGCATTCTCATTCTCACTATTATTCTTCCAAGATGTGTTCAGCTCTTGGTCTGGTCTGGATGTTCATCCTTGCTGACACAGACCACAGCATGTCTGATATTTCTCTTTTCCCCCCGAGGAGCTAGCTGGGAATGTTTTGGGAAAACAGAATGCCACAAGGCTCTGCTGGTGGTCTGGTCTATCAACTATCTAGTATATGGTGGAGGAATGAGGGTCTGGTCTATCAACCATCTAGTATATGGTGGAGGTATGAGGGGTCTATCAACCATCTAGTATATGGTGGAGGTATGAGGGGTCTATCAACCATCTAGTATATGGTGGAGGTATGAGGGGTCTATCAACCATCTAGTATATGGTGGAGGTATGAGGGGTCTGGTCTATCAACCATCTAGTATATGGTGGAGGTATGAGGGGTCTATCAACCATCTAGTATATGGTGGAGGTATGAGGGGTCTATCAACCATCTAGTATATGGTGGAGGTATGAGGGGGTCTATCAACCATCTAGTATATGGTGGAGGTATGAGGGGTCTATCAACCATCTAGTATATGGTGGAGGTATGAGGGGTCTATCAACCATCTAGTATATGGTGGAGGTATGAGGGTCTGGTCTATCAACCATCTAGTATATGGTGGAGGTATGAGGGGTCTATCAACCATCTAGTATATGGTGGAGGTATGAGGGGTCTATCAACCATCTAGTATATGGTGGAGGTATGAGGGGTCTATCAACCATCTAGTATATGGTGGAGGTATGAGGGGTCTATCAACCATCTAGTATATGGTGGAGGTATGAGGGGTCTATCAACCATCTAGTATATGGTGGAGGTATGAGGGGTGTATCAACCATCTAGTATATGGTGGAGGTATGAGGGGGTCTATCAACCATCTAGTATATGGTGGAGGTATGAGGGTCTGGTCTATCAACCATCTAGTATATGGTGGAGGTATGAGGGGTCTATCAACCATCTAGTATATGGTGGAGGTATGAGGGGTCTATCAACCATCTAGTATATGGTGGAGGTATGAGGGGTCTATCAACCATCTAGTATATGGTGGAGGTATGAGGGGTCTATCAACCATCTAGTATATGGTGGAGGTATGAGGGTCTGGTCTATCAACCATCTAGTATATGGTGGAGGTATGAGGGTCTGGTCTATCAACCATCTAGTATATGGTGGAGGTATGAGGGGTCTATCAACTATCTAGTATATGGTGGAGGTATGAGGGGTCTATCAACTATCTAGTATATGGTGGAGGTATGAGGGGTCTATCAACCATCTAGTATATGGTGGAGGTATGAGGGGTCTATCAACCATCTAGTATATGGTGGAGGTATGAGGGGTCTATCAACCATCTAGTATATGGTGGAGGTATGAGGGTCTGGTCTATCAACCATCTAGTATATGGTGGAGGTATGAGGGGTCTATCAACCATCTAGTATATGGTGGAGGTATGAGGGTCTGGTCTATCAACCATCTAGTATATGGTGGAGGTATGAGGGGTCTATCAACCATCTAGTATATGGTGGAGGTATGAGGGGTCTATCAACCATCTAGTATATGGTGGAGGTATGAGGGGGTCTATCAACCATCTAGTATATGGTGGAGGTATGAGGGGTCTATCAACCATCTAGTATATGGTGGAGGTATGAGGGTCTGGTCTATCAACCATCTAGTATATGGTGGAGGTATGAGGGGTCTATCAACCATCTAGTATATGGTGGAGGTATGAGGGGTCTATCAACCATCTAGTATATGGTGGAGGTATGAGGGTCTGGTCTATCAACCATCTAGTATATGGTGGAGGTATGAGGGGTCTATCAACCATCTAGTATATGGTGGAGGTATGAGGGGTCTATCAACCATCTAGTATATGGTGGAGGTATGAGGGGTCTATCAACCATCTAGTATATGGTGGAGGTATGAGGGTCTGGTCTATCAACCATCTAGTATATGGTGGAGGTATGAGGGGTCTATCAACCATCTAGTATATGGTGGAGGTATGAGGGGTCTATCAACCATCTAGTATATGGTGGAGGTATGAGGGTCTGGTCTATCAACCATCTAGTATATGGTGGAGGTATGAGGGGTCTATCAACCATCTAGTATATGGTGGAGGTATGAGGGGTCTATCAACCATCTAGTATATGGTGGAGGTATGAGGGGTCTGGTCTATCAACCATCTAGTATATGGTGGAGGTATGAGGGGTCTATCAACCATCTAGTATATGGTGGAGGTATGAGGGGTCTATCAACCATCTAGTATATGGTGGAGGTATGAGGGGTCTATCAACCATCTAGTATATGGTGGAGGTATGAGGGGTCTATCAACCATCTAGTATATGGTGGAGGTATGAGGGGTCTATCAACCATCTAGTATATGGTGGAGGTATGAGGGTCTGGTCTATCAACCATCTAGTATATGGTGGAGGTATGAGGGGTCTATCAACCATCTAGTATATGGTGGAGGTATGAGGGGTCTATCAACCATCTAGTATATGGTGGAGGTATGAGGGGTCTGGTCTATCAACCATCTAGTATATGGTGGAGGTATGAGGGGTCTATCAACCATCTAGTATATGGTGGAGGTATGAGGGGTCTATCAACCATCTAGTATATGGTGGAGGTATGAGGGGTCTATCAACCATCTAGTATATGGTGGAGGTATGAGGGTCTGGTCTATCAACTATCTAGTATATGGTGGAGGTATGAGGGGGTCTATCAACCATCTAGTATATGGTGGAGGTATGAGGGGTCTATCAACCATCTAGTATATGGTGGAGGTATGAGGGGTCTATCAACCATCTAGTGTATGGTGGAGGTATGAGGGGTCTATCAACCATCTAGTATATGGTGGAGGTATGAGGGTCTGGTCTATCAACCATCTAGTATATGGTGGAGGTATGAGGGGTCTATCAACCATCTAGTATATGGTGGAGGTATGAGGGGTCTATCAACCATCTAGTATATGGTGGAGGTATGAGGGTCTGGTCTATCAACCATCTAGTATATGGTGGAGGTATGAGGGGGTCTATCAACCATCTAGTATATGGTGGAGGTATGAGGGGTCTATCAACCATCTAGTATATGGTGGAGGTATGAGGGTCTGGTCTATCAACCATCTAGTATATGGTGGAGGTATGAGGGTCTGGTCTATCAAACATCTAGTATATGGTGGAGGTATGAGGGGTCTATCAACCATCTAGTATATGGTGGAGGTATGAGGGGTCTATCAACCATCTAGTATATGGTGGAGGTATGAGGGGTCTATCAACCATCTAGTATATGGTGGAGGTATGAGGGGTCTATCAACCATCTAGTTTATGGTGGAGGTATGAGGGTCTGGTCTATCAACCATCTAGTATATGGTGGAGGTATGAGGGGTCTATCAACCATCTAGTATATGGTGGAGGTATGAGGGTCTGGTCTATCAACCATCTAGTATATGGTGGAGGTATGAGGGGTCTATCAACCATCTAGTATATGGTGGAGGTATGAGGGGTCTATCAACCATCTAGTATATGGTGGAGGTATGAGGGTCTATCAACCATCTAGTATATGGTGGAGGTATGAGGGGTCTATCAACCATCTAGTATATGGTGGAGGTATGAGGGGTCTATCAACCATCTAGTATATGGTGGAGGTATGAGGGGTCTATCAACCATCTAGTATATGGTGGAGGTATGAGGGGTCTATCAACCATCTAGTATATGGTGGAGGTATGAGGGGTCTATCAACCATCTAGTATATGGTGGAGGTATGAGGGGTCTATCAACCATCTAGTATATGGTGGAGGTATGAGGGGTCTATCAACCATCTAGTATATGGTGGAGGTATGAGGGGTCTATCAACCATCTAGTGTATGGTGGAGGTATGAGGGGTCTATCAACCATCTAGTATATGGTGGAGGTATGAGGGGTCTATCAACCATCTAGTATATGGTGGAGGTATGAGGGGTCTATCAACCATCTAGTATATGGTGGAGGTATGAGGGGTCTATCAACCATCTAGTATATGGTGGAGGTATGAGGGTCTGGTCTATCAACCATCTAGTATATGGTGGAGGTATGAGGGGTCTATCAACCATCTAGTATATGGTGGAGGTATGAGGGTCTGGTCTATCAACCATCTAGTATATGGTGGAGGTATGAGGGGTCTATCAACCATCTAGTATATGGTGGAGGTATGAGGGGTCTATCAACCATCTAGTATATGGTGGAGGTATGAGGGGTCTATCAACCATCTAGTATATGGTGGAGGTATGAGGGGTCTATCAACCATCTAGTATATGGTGGAGGTATGAGGGTCTGGTCTATCAACCATCTAGTATATGGTGGAGGTATGAGGGGTCTATCAACCATCTAGTATATGGTGGAGGTATGAGGGGTCTATCAACCATCTAGTATATGGTGGAGGTATGAGGGGTCTATCAACCATCTAGTATATGGTGGAGGTATGAGGGTCTGGTCTATCAACCATCTAGTATATGGTGGAGGTATGAGGGTCTGGTCTATCAACCATCTAGTATATGGTGGAGGTATGAGGGGTCTATCAACCATCTAGTATATGGTGGAGGTATGAGGGGTCTATCAACCATCTAGTGTATGGTGGAGGTATGAGGGGTCTATCAACCATCTAGTATATGGTGGAGGTATGAGGGGTCTATCAACCATCTAGTATATGGTGGAGGTATGAGGGGTCTATCAACCATCTAGTATATGGTGGAGGTATGAGGGTCTGGTCTATCAACCATCTAGTATATGGTGGAGGTATGAGGGGTCTATCAAACATCTAGTATATGGTGGAGGTATGAGGGGTCTATCAACCATCTAGTATATGGTGGAGGTATGAGGGTCTGGTCTATCAACCATCTAGTATATGGTGGAGGTATGAGGGTCTGGTCTATCAACCATCTAGTATATGGTGGAGGTATGAGGGGTCTATCAAACATCTAGTATATGGTGGAGGTATGAGGGGTCTATCAACCATCTAGTATATGGTGGAGGTATGAGGGGGTCTATCAACCATCTAGTATATGGTGGAGGTATGAGGGGTCTATCAACCATCTAGTATATGGTGGAGGTATGAGGGTCTGGTCTATCAACCATCTAGTATATGGTGGAGGTATGAGGGGTCTATCAACCATCTAGTATATGGTGGAGGTATGAGGGGTCTATCAACCATCTAGTATATGGTGGAGGTATGAGGGGTCTATCAACCATCTAGTATATGGTGGAGGTATGAGGGGTCTATCAACCATCTAGTATATGGTGGAGGTATGAGTGTCTGGTCTATCAACCATCTAGTATATGGTGGAGGTATGAGGGGTCTATCAACCATCTAGTATATGGTGGAGGTATGAGGGGTCTATCAAACCATCTAGTATATGGTGGAGGTATGAGGGGTCTATCAACCATCTAGTATATGGTGGAGGTATGAGGGGTCTATCAACCATCTAGTATATGGTGGAGGTATGAGGGGTCTATCAACCATCTAGTATATGGTGGAGGTATGAGGGTCTGGTCTATCAACCATCTAGTATATGGTGGAGGTATGAGGGTCTGGTCTATCAACCATCTAGTATATGGTGGAGGTATGAGGGGTCTATCAACTATCTAGTATATGGTGGAGGTATGAGGGGTCTATCAACCATCTAGTATATGGTGGAGGTATGAGGGGTCTATCAACCATCTAGTATATGGTGGAGGTATGAGGGGTCTATCAACCATCTAGTATATGGTGGAGGTATGAGGGGTCTATCAACCATCTAGTATATGGTGGAGGTATGAGGGTCTGGTCTATCAACCATCTAGTATATGGTGGAGGTATGAGGGGTCTATCAACCATCTAGTATATGGTGGAGGTATGAGGGTCTGGTCTATCAACCATCTAGTATATGGTGGAGGTATGAGGGGTCTATCAACCATCTAGTATATGGTGGAGGTATGAGGGGTCTATCAACCATCTAGTATATGGTGGAGGTATGAGGGGTCTATCAACCATCTAGTATATGGTGGAGGTATGAGGGGTCTATCAACCATCTAGTATATGGTGGAGGTATGAGGGTCTGGTCTATCAACCATCTAGTATATGGTGGAGGTATGAGGGGTCTATCAACCATCTAGTATATGGTGGAGGTATGAGGGTCTGGTCTATCAACCATCTAGTATATGGTGGAGGTATGAGGGGTCTATCAACCATCTAGTATATGGTGGAGGTATGAGGGTCTGGTCTATCAACCATCTAGTATATGGTGGAGGTATGAGGGGTCTATCAACCATCTAGTATATGGTGGAGGTATGAGGGGTCTATCAACCATCTAGTATATGGTGGAGGTATGAGGGGTCTATCAACCATCTAGTATATGGTGGAGGTATGAGGGTCTGGTCTATCAACCATCTAGTATATGGTGGAGGTATGAGGGGTCTATCAACCATCTAGTATATGGTGGAGGTATGAGGGGTCTATCAACCATCTAGTATATGGTGGAGGTATGAGGGTCTGGTCTATCAACCATCTAGTATATGGTGGAGGTATGAGGGGTCTATCAACCATCTAGTATATGGTGGAGGTATGAGGGGTCTATCAACCATCTAGTATATGGTGGAGGTATGAGGGGTCTGGTCTATCAACCATCTAGTATATGGTGGAGGTATGAGGGGTCTATCAACCATCTAGTATATGGTGGAGGTATGAGGGGTCTATCAACCATCTAGTATATGGTGGAGGTATGAGGGGTCTATCAACCATCTAGTATATGGTGGAGGTATGAGGGTCTGGTCTATCAACTATCTAGTATATGGTGGAGGTATGAGGGGTCTATCAACCATCTAGTATATGGTGGAGGTATGAGGGGTCTATCAACCATCTAGTATATGGTGGAGGTATGAGGGGTCTATCAACCATCTAGTGTATGGTGGAGGTATGAGGGGTCTATCAACCATCTAGTATATGGTGGAGGTATGAGGGTCTGGTCTATCAACCATCTAGTATATGGTGGAGGTATGAGGGGTCTATCAACCATCTAGTATATGGTGGAGGTATGAGGGGTCTATCAACCATCTAGTATATGGTGGAGGTATGAGGGTCTGGTCTATCAACCATCTAGTATATGGTGGAGGTATGAGGGGTCTATCAACCATCTAGTATATGGTGGAGGTATGAGGGGTCTATCAACCATCTAGTATATGGTGGAGGTATGAGGGTCTGGTCTATCAACCATCTAGTATATGGTGGAGGTATGAGGGTCTGGTCTATCAAACATCTAGTATATGGTGGAGGTATGAGGGGTCTATCAACCATCTAGTATATGGTGGAGGTATGAGGGGTCTATCAACCATCTAGTATATGGTGGAGGTATGAGGGGTCTATCAACCATCTAGTATATGGTGGAGGTATGAGGGGTCTATCAACCATCTAGTTTATGGTGGAGGTATGAGGGTCTGGTCTATCAACCATCTAGTATATGGTGGAGGTATGAGGGGTCTATCAACCATCTAGTATATGGTGGAGGTATGAGGGTCTGGTCTATCAACCATCTAGTATATGGTGGAGGTATGAGGGGTCTATCAACCATCTAGTATATGGTGGAGGTATGAGGGGTCTATCAACCATCTAGTATATGGTGGAGGTATGAGGGGTCTATCAACCATCTAGTATATGGTGGAGGTATGAGGGGTCTATCAACCATCTAGTATATGGTGGAGGTATGAGGGGTCTATCAACCATCTAGTATATGGTGGAGGTATGAGGGGTCTATCAACCATCTAGTATATGGTGGAGGTATGAGGGGTCTATCAACCATCTAGTATATGGTGGAGGTATGAGGGGTCTATCAACCATCTAGTATATGGTGGAGGTATGAGGGGTCTATCAACCATCTAGTATATGGTGGAGGTATGAGGGGTCTATCAACCATCTAGTATATGGTGGAGGTATGAGGGGTCTATCAACCATCTAGTGTATGGTGGAGGTATGAGGGGTCTATCAACCATCTAGTATATGGTGGAGGTATGAGGGGTCTATCAACCATCTAGTATATGGTGGAGGTATGAGGGGTCTATCAACCATCTAGTATATGGTGGAGGTATGAGGGGTCTATCAACCATCTAGTATATGGTGGAGGTATGAGGGTCTGGTCTATCAACCATCTAGTATATGGTGGAGGTATGAGGGGTCTATCAACCATCTAGTATATGGTGGAGGTATGAGGGTCTGGTCTATCAACCATCTAGTATATGGTGGAGGTATGAGGGGTCTATCAACCATCTAGTATATGGTGGAGGTATGAGGGGTCTATCAACCATCTAGTATATGGTGGAGGTATGAGGGGTCTATCAACCATCTAGTATATGGTGGAGGTATGAGGGGTCTATCAACCATCTAGTATATGGTGGAGGTATGAGGGTCTGGTCTATCAACCATCTAGTATATGGTGGAGGTATGAGGGGTCTATCAACCATCTAGTATATGGTGGAGGTATGAGGGGTCTATCAACCATCTAGTATATGGTGGAGGTATGAGGGGTCTATCAACCATCTAGTATATGGTGGAGGTATGAGGGTCTGGTCTATCAACCATCTAGTATATGGTGGAGGTATGAGGGTCTGGTCTATCAACCATCTAGTATATGGTGGAGGTATGAGGGGTCTATCAAACATCTAGTATATGGTGGAGGTATGAGGGGTCTATCAACCATCTAGTGTATGGTGGAGGTATGAGGGGTCTATCAAACATCTAGTATATGGTGGAGGTATGAGGGGTCTATCAACCATCTAGTGTATGGTGGAGGTATGAGGGGTCTATCAACCATCTAGTATATGGTGGAGGTATGAGGGTCTGGTCTATCAACCATCTAGTATATGGTGGAGGTATGAGGGGTCTATCAAACATCTAGTATATGGTGGAGGTATGAGGGGTCTATCAACCATCTAGTATATGGTGGAGGTATGAGGGTCTGGTCTATCAACCATCTAGTATATGGTGGAGGTATGAGGGTCTGGTCTATCAACCATCTAGTATATGGTGGAGGTATGAGGGGTCTATCAAACATCTAGTATATGGTGGAGGTATGAGGGGTCTATCAACCATCTAGTATATGGTGGAGGTATGAGGGGTCTATCAACCATCTAGTATATGGTGGAGGTATGAGGGGTCTATCAACCATCTAGTGTATGGTGGAGGTATGAGGGGTCTATCAACCATCTAGTATATGGTGGAGGTATGAGGGTCTGGTCTATCAACCATCTAGTATATGGTGGAGGTATGAGGGGTCTATCAAACATCTAGTATATGGTGGAGGTATGAGGGGTCTATCAACCATCTAGTATATGGTGGAGGTATGAGGGTCTGGTCTATCAACCATCTAGTATATGGTGGAGGTATGAGGGTCTGGTCTATCAACCATCTAGTATATGGTGGAGGTATGAGGGGTCTATCAAACATCTAGTATATGGTGGAGGTATGAGGGGGTCTATCAACCATCTAGTATATGGTGGAGGTATGAGGGGTCTATCAACCATCTAGTATATGGTGGAGGTATGAGGTGGTCTATCAACCATCTAGTATATGGTGGAGGTATGAGGGTCTGGTCTATCAACCATCTAGTATATGGTGGAGGTATGAGGGGTCTATCAACCATCTAGTATATGGTGGAGGTATGAGGGGTCTATCAACCATCTAGTATATGGTGGAGGTATGAGGGGTCTATCAACCATCTAGTATATGGTGGAGGTATGAGGGGTCTATCAACCATCTAGTATATGGTGGAGGTATGAGTGTCTGGTCTATCAACCATCTAGTATATGGTGGAGGTATGAGGGGTCTATCAACCATCTAGTTTATGGTGGAGGTATGAGGGTCTGGTCTATCAACCATCTAGTATATGGTGGAGGTATGAGGGGTCTATCAACCATCTAGTATATGGTGGAGGTATGAGGGGTCTATCAACCATCTAGTTTATGGTGGAGGTATGAGGGTCTGGTCTATCAACCATCTAGTATATGGTGGAGGTATGAGGGGTCTATCAACCATCTAGTATATGGTGGAGGTATGAGGGGTCTATCAACCATCTAGTATATGGTGGAGGTATGAGGGGTCTATCAACCATCTAGTGTATGGTGGAGGTATGAGGGGTCTATCAACCATCTAGTATATGGTGGAGGTATGAGGGGTCTATCAACCATCTAGTATATGGCGGAGGTATGAGGGGTCTATCAACCATCTAGTATATGGTGGAGGTATGAGGGGTCTATCAACCATCTAGTATATGGTGGAGGTATGAGGGTCTGGTCTATCAACCATCTAGTATATGGTGGAGGTATGAGGGGTCTATCAACCATCTAGTGTATGGTGGAGGTATGAGGGGTCTATCAACCATCTAGTATATGGTGGAGGTATGAGGGTCTGGTCTATCAACCATCTAGTATATGGTGGAGGTATGAGGGGTCTATCAACCATCTAGTATATGGTGGAGGTATGAGGGGTCTATCAAACATCTAGTATATGGTGGAGGTATGAGGGGTCTATCAACCATCTAGTATATGGTGGAGGTATGAGGGGTCTATCAACCATCTAGTATATGGTGGAGGTATGAGGGGTCTATCAACCATCTAGTATATGGTGGAGGTATGAGGGGTCTATCAACCATCTAGTTTATGGTGGAAGTATGAGGGTCTGGTCTATCAACCATCTAGTATATGGTGGAGGTATGAGGGGTCTATCAACCATCTAGTATATGGTGGAGGTATGAGGGGTCTATCAACCATCTAGTATATGGTGGAGGTATGAGGGGTCTATCAACCATCTAGTATATGGTGGAGGTATGAGGGGTCTATCAACCATCTAGTATATGGTGGAGGTATGAGGGGTCTATCAACCATCTAGTATATGGTGGAGGTATGAGGGGTCTATCAACCATCTAGTATATGGTGGAGGTATGAGGGGTCTATCAACCATCTAGTATATGGTGGAGGTATGAGGGGTCTATCAACCATCTAGTATATGGTGGAGGTATGAGGGGTCTATCAACCATCTAGTATATGGTGGAGGTATGAGGGTCTGGTCTATCAACCATCTAGTATATGGTGGAGGTATGAGGGGTCTATCAACCATCTAGTATATGGTGGAGGTATGAGGGGTCTATCAAACATCTAGTATATGGTGGAGGTATGAGGGGTCTATCAACCATCTAGTGTATGGTGGAGGTATGAGGGGTCTATCAACCATCTAGTATATGGTGGAGGTATGAGTGTCTGGTCTATCAACCATCTAGTATATGGTGGAGGTATGAGGGGTCTATCAACCATCTAGTATATGGTGGAGGTATGAGGGGTCTATCAAACATCTAGTATATGGTGGAGGTATGAGGGGTCTATCAACCATCTAGTATATGGTGGAGGTATGAGGGGTCTATCAACCATCTAGTATATGGTGGAGGTATGAGGGGTCTATCAACCATCTAGTATATGGTGGAGGTATGAGGGGTCTATCAACCATCTAGTTTATGGTGGAGGTATGAGGGTCTGGTCTATCAACCATCTAGTATATGGTGGAGGTATGAGGGGTCTATCAACCATCTAGTATATGGTGGAGGTATGAGGGGTCTATCAACCATCTAGTATATGGTGGAGGTATGAGGGGTCTATCAACCATCTAGTGTATGGTGGAGGTATGAGGGGTCTATCAACCATCTAGTATATGGTGGAGGTATGAGGGTCTGGTCTATCAACCATCTAGTATATGGTGGAGGTATGAGGCGTCTATCAACCATCTAGTGTATGGTGGAGGTATGAGGGGTCTATCAACCATCTAGTATATGGTGGAGGTATGAGGGTCTGGTCTATCAACCATCTAGTATATGGTGGAGGTATGAGGGGTCTATCAACCATCTAGTATATGGTGGAGGTATGAGGGGTCTATCAAACATCTAGTATATGGTGGAGGTATGAGGGTCTGGTCTATCAACCATCTAGTATATGGTGGAGGTATGAGGGGTCTATCAACCATCTAGTATATGGTGGAGGTATGAGGGGTCTATCAACCATCTAGTATATGGTGGAGGTATGAGGGGTCTATCAACCATCTAGTATATGGTGGAGGTATGAGGGGTCTATCAACCATCTAGTTTATGGTGGAGGTATGAGGGGTCTATCAACCATCTAGTATATGGTGGAGGTATGAGGGGTCTATCAACCATCTAGTATATGGTGGAGGTATGAGGGGTCTATCAACCATCTAGTATATGGTGGAGGTATGAGGGGTCTATCAACCATCTAGTATATGGTGGAGGTATGAGGGGTCTATCAACCAT
>NW_025533799.1:325000-335000 GCF_020615455.1 Coregonus clupeaformis | reverse complement strand
GCATGGTGTGGTGTGGTGTGGTTATGATTAGCCAGGCATGGTGGGGTGTGGTGTGGTTATGATTAGCCAGGCATGGTGTGGTGTGGTGTGGTTATGATTAGCCATGCATGGTGTGGTGTGGTTATGATTAGCCAGGCATGGTGTGGTGTGGTGTGGTTATGATTAGCCAGGCATGGTGTGGTGTGGTGTGGTAAAGGTTAGCCAGGCATGGTGTGGTGTGGTGTGGTTATGATTAGCCAGGTATGGTGTGGTGTGGTGTGGTTATGATTAGCCAGGCATGGTGTGGTGTGGTGTGGTTATGATTAGCCAGGCATGGTGTGGTGTGGTGTGGTTATGATTAGCCAGGCATGGTGTGGTGTGGTGTGGTTCTGATTAGCCAGTTATGGTGTGGTGTGGTTCTGATTAGCCAGGCATGGTGTGGTGTGGTGTGGTTATGATTAGCCAGGCATGGTGTGGTGTGGTGTGGTTCTGATTAGCCAGTTATGGTGTGGTGTGGTTATGATTAGCCAGGCATGGTGTGGTGTTGTCTGGTTATCTATCTTGTATGTAAAGTGACTTTGGGTGTCTTTAAAAGCACTTAAAATAAAAGGTAATATTATTATTATTATTATCTAGATATAAATGTTGAAAGGTGAATTGTGGACAAGGTGAACTGACACATGACATTTTAGTTGAAGATAATTCAGCTGTTTGGACTATAACTACTCTGTCTGTCAGCCAAGAGGGGTTTACAGTCCACTGGACTATAACTATGGACTGTGGTCCTCTGTAGCTCAGCTGGTAGAGCACGGCGCTTGTAACGCCAGGGTAGTGGGTTCGATCCCCGGGACCACCCATGCGTAAAAATATATGCACACATGACTGTAAGTCGCTTCGGATAAAAGCGTCTGCTAAATGGCATATTATTATATTATAACTACTCTGTCAGCTAAGAGGGGTTTACAGCCTACTATTCGGTGTATGTTGACTGTCCTGCCCACAGTTCAAGGTATTTTAATCCGAGGTAAATTATCAACGTAATTCAGAGACAACCTTTAGTCTGAGTGAGAAAATCCCTAGATCTCCATTCAGACACCCCAGTGTCATGGCAACTCTGTTATGTCTGGTACAATAGACAGAGCCCGAGCTCCGAGGAATCACCACGTTTCACAATGCACAACTAAAGTCTGTGGCGTAGAGAAGGGTGTGTGTGTGTGTGGATAATCTCCATTGTTTCTCCCCAGTCCCACCCATCCACTTCAGACCGAGGGCTGAATCTTAATCCCACCTCTTATCCACATGTCTCAAATCACAGAGCCTCTCTTTCAGCGTTCTCCTACCCACCTAGCAGCACAAACACACGCACACACGTACAGAGTTGAGGGGGATTAGTAGTAGAAAGGCATCTGGTGTTGTTACCTACTGGGTCTTGGTGGTGAGGCACAGGATCACTGTGTTGCTACTGACTGGGTCTTGGTGGTGAGGCACAGGATCACTGTGTTGTTACTGACTGGGTCTTGGTGGTGAGGCACAGGATCACTGTGTTGTCTCTCTGTTATGAGGAGGAGGGGGACGTCTCGGCTAGTCTCTCTGTTATGAGGAGGAGGAGGGGGACGTCTCGACTAGTCACTCTGTGACGAGGGAGACATCTGAGACACAATACGTGAAAAGTTTCACCAAGTGTTTTTCAGTTGAAATCTGCTCAGGCAATGAGCATGAAATGTAAAAAAGTACCGAAACAAGGGATTTTCCTTTTCATAGTTCTACTTCAACATGGCAATTAACGCATCAGCACTGTCCCCACCGTATCAACAGCATGACAGGGAGTTGGCCCCCAGACTGATACACACACACACAGAGACACACACACACACACACACACAGAGACACACACACACACACACACACACACAGAGACACACACACACACACACACACACACACACAGACACACACACACACACACACACACACACACACACACACACAGAGAGACACACACACACACACACACACACACACACACACACAGACACACACACACACACACACACACACACACACACACACACACACACACACACACACACACACACACACACACACACACACACACACACACACACACACACACAGACACACACACACACACACACAGAGACACACACACACACACACACACACACACACACACAGAGACACACACACACAGAACACACACACACACACACAGAGACACACACACACACACACACACACACACACACAGAGACACACACACACACACACACACACACACAGAGACACACACACACACACACACACACAGAGACACACACACACACACACACACACACACACACACACACACAGAACACACACACACACACACAGAGACACACACACACACACACACACACACACACACACACACACACACACACACACACACACACACACACACACACACAGAGACACACACACACACACACACACACACACACACACACACACACAGAACAGAAAACAAGCTAGCATGTGGGAGGACGTAACGACACCACAACTAGCAGTTCAAGTTACATCTTGTTGCTCTCTCAGTAGGTGGACTGAGGAGCGTTCAGCTGTTTACAGAAAATAAACACATCTGGTCACAGTCCTCATTATCACTGAGACAGGGCCTGCATCCCAAATGCATCCCCTATGGGCCCTGGTCCAAAGTAGAGCACTAAATAGGGTGACGTTTGGGTAGTAGACTGTGTTTTAATAGACTGGTGGCCAGCCTGGGGAGGCAGATGGTCATGATGAGGAGACTGGTGGACAGCCTGGGGAGAAGGATGGTAATAATGAGGAGACTGGTGGCCAGCCTGGGGAGGCAGATGGTCATGATGAGGGGAGTGGTGGACAGCCTGGGGAGGCAGATGGTCATGATGAGGAGACTGGTGGACAGCCTGGGGAGGCAGATGGTCATGATGAGGGGAGTGGTGGACAGCCTGGGGAGGCAGATGGTCATGATGAGGAGACTGGTGGACAGCCTGGGGAGACAGATGGTAATGATGAGGAGACTGGTGGACAGCCTGGGGAGACAGATGGTCATGATGAGGAGACTGGTGGCCAGCCTGGGGAGCCAGATGGTAATGATGAGGAGACTGGTGGACAGCCTGGGGAGACAGATGGTCATGATGAGGAGACTGGTGGACAGCCTGGGGAGACAGATGGTCATGATGAGGAGACTGGTGGACAGCCTGGGGAGACAGATGGTCATGATGAGGGGACTGGTGGCCAGCCTGGGGAGACAGATGGTAATAATGAGGAGACTGGTGGACAGCCTGGGGAGACAGATGGTCATGATGAGGAGACTGGTGGACAGCCTGGGGAGACAGATGGTCATGATGAGGAGACTGGTGGCCAGCCTGGGGAGACAGATGGTCATGATGAGGAGACTGGTGGCCAGCCTGGGGAGCCAGATGGTAATGATGAGGAGACTGGTGGCCAGCCTGGGGAGACAGATGGTAATGATGAGGAGACTGGTGGCCAGCCTGGGGAGCCAGATGGTAATGATGAGGAGACTGGTGGACAGCCTGGGGAGGCAGATGGTAATGATGAGGAGACTGGTGGCCAGCCTGGGGAGGCAGATGGTAATGATGAGGAGACTGGTGGACAGCCTGGGGAGACAGATGGTAATGATGAGGAGACTGGTGGACAGCCTGGGGAGGCAGATGGTCATGATGAGGGGAGTGGTGGCCAGCCTGGGGAGGCAGATGGTCATGATGAGGAGACTGGTGGCCAACCTGGGGAGGCAGATGGTAATGATGAGGAGACTGGTGGACAGCCTGGGGAGACAGATGGTAATGATGAGGAGACTGGTGGACAGCCTGGGGAGGCAGATGGTCATGATGAGGGGAGTGGTGGACAGCCTGGGGAGACAGATGGTAATGATGAGGAGACTGGTGGCCAGCCTGGGGAGACAGATGGTAATGATGAGGAGACTGGTGGACAGCCTGGGGAGGCAGATGGTAATGATGAGGAGACTGGTGGCCAGCCTGGGGAGGCAGATGGTAATGATGAAGAGACTGGTGGACAGCCTGGGGAGACAGATGGTAATGATGAGGAGACTGGTGGACAGCCTGGGGAGGCAGATGGTCATGATGAGGGGAGTGGTGGCCAGCCTGGGGAGGCAGATGGTAATGATGAGGAGAGTGGTGGCCAGCCTGGGGAGACAGATGGTAATGATGAGGAGACTGGTGGACAGCCTGGGGAGGCAGATGGTCATGATGAGGGGAGTGGTGGCCAACCTGGGGAGGCAGATGATAATGATGAGGGGACTGGTGGCCAGCCTGGGGAGACAGATGGTAATGATGAGGAGACTGGTGGACAGCCTGGGGAGACAGATGGTAATGATGAGGATACTGGTGGACAGCCTGGGGAGGCAGATGGTAATGATGAGGGGAGTGCATGGCATAGTGCCAGTCTTTCTGAACTGTGCTGATTTGGGTTGTATGGGGTATAGGTGTGTATGTGTTGCATCGTACGGGATGATTTTTGTATTTTGAAATTTATATATTTTGAAAACTTCATTGCTGACAAGCAAAAATATAATGGACTAATAACACAAATACCAAAAGATAGTTATTGGGTGGAGTTTTCCTTTAAGCACGAGAATGGCATGCTATTGGCCAGCTATTGGAATGGGGTGGAGATCACAGAAATAGAGGTGTGTCTACAGACCATGCCATAATCTGACCTTGACTTCATTCCCTCATAATTCCACCACCCTCTACGCAAGATGAAACCATTAGTAAGGTCCAGCAACCTGTCGGTTCCAAGTGGAACAACATCGACTTTCTTTTTTTCTGATATAAATGACACCAGTCTCCATGCACTGTAATGTATAAACTGATGTGATCTAGGTAAATGAGTTTGGATAAGGGAATTGTAAATATGAAATTAACAATTGTTTTAGATCTGAAGACGAACGTGAAACCAGTCATATGGCAGCAAACTGAACCATATCAACTTTTCCCAAAGTAAAGTTTAGGAAATGCTGTGCCGTTATTCAGAATTGAAATTGTATGACCTCATAATTTGCAGGGATGAAATGTGAAGATTCCAAGCTATAGGCTTCCGTAGCGCCGAACCTACGGAGTTGATTTATGCGCTATAGAATGTTTTAATTATATGCCCAGGCTTTTTAAAATATATATTATTTTTTTAAACAATTTGTATCATGTTAAATATTAGCCACTATTGGGAGCCGCCATCAGTAATACCCACATACATTTACAACTGTCACTTTAGTGTTAGTTTCCTTTTCATTTGTGGCCTATATTTTGCATCATTCCATTCTGCGTAACTTCCTTTCCTCTGTCACGTCCGTGTAGCTGTTTCCTACGGGTCGCTAAGCAACAGTGGATCATATTAAACTAACGTTGTGCAATAATCTGGGACATGAAGCCTACAGTATTTTTTAATTATTATGGAACTCAGACCACACGTGGCAGTTTAAACATGGATGGAGCTGGCGCGTGGTTCACGACTACTGGACCGTTGTCATTAGGCTACAGTTCCATGATTAGAGAGGAACAGGGTATTATAGGCTACAGTTCCATGATTAGAGAGGAACAGGGTATCATTAGGCTACAGTTCCATGATTAGTGAGGAACAGGGTTTTATAGGCTACAGTTCCATGATTAGTGAGGAACAGGGTATTATAGGCTACAGTTCCATGATTAGAGAGGAACAGGGTTTTATAGGCTACAGTTCCATGATTAATGGGGAACAGGGTATTATAGGCTACAGTTCCATGATTAGTGAGGAACAGGGTATTATAGGCTACAGTTCCATGATTAGTGAGGAACAGGGTATTATAGGCTACAGTTCCATGATTAGTGAGGAACAGGGTTTTATAGGCTACAGTTCCATGATTAGTGAGGAACAGGGTATTATAGGCTACAGTTCCATGATTAGAGAGGAACAGGGTTTTATAGGCTACAGTTCCATGATTAATGGGGAACAGGGTATTATAGGCTACAGTTCCATGATTAGAGAGGAACAGGGTTTTATAGGCTACAGTTCCATGATTAATGGGGAACAGGGTATTATAGGCTACAGTTCCACGATTAGTGAGGAACAGGGTTTTATAGGCTACAGTTCCATGATTAGAGAGGAACAGGGTTTTATAGGCTACAGTTCCATGATTAGTGAGGAACAGGGTTTTGTAGGCTACATTTCCATGATTAGTGAGGAACAGGGTTTTATAGGCTACAGTTCCATGATTAGAGAGGAACAGGGTTTTATAGGACCATGTCACGCCCTGGCTCTGGGGACACTGTTATGTTGAGCCAGGGTGTGTAGATTTCTGTGTTGTAGTTCTAGGTGTTTCATTTCTATGTTGGCCAGTGTGGTTCTCAATCAGAGGCAACGAGTGTCAGCTGTGGCTGGTTGTCTCTGATTGGGAACCACATTTAAACAGGCTGTTTTCCCACAGTAGTTGTGGGATCTTGTTCCTTTTGGTTTGTACCGTAGGACTGCACGTATCGTTTGTTGTTTTGTTCCTATTAATAAAAATAGTATGTTTGTCTTCAACGCTGCGCCTTGGTCCTCCTCCTTCGACGATCGTGACAGACTATGTTTGTAGGAGTATTGTACACCTTTCTCACCTTCCAATAGCTCCTCAATTGAATTTGAATACGGCAACCTTCAGCATGAATCAAACCAATGTATTTTTGATTAATCAATATATTGGGAAAGGCTCTACAAACCTGTTTTGATTATTCATAAATACTTTCCTAACCCTAAATAATCACCAAGATCAGAGTATTTTTAAATCTACCAATTGGTGCTGAAACGGAGACGAATATGCATGTGTTTAGATCCCTTTCTGTCATTGATCGCTAATATTCTGAACACGTTCTGTTGATATTCTAGTCTGTCGAAAAAGTTACACTGTGTCTAAAGGCATGGCTTAGGATAAATGTACTGAAAACCCCATTGAATGAAAACTCCACGAGAAAATCTGTTGGCCAGCAAGTGGGTGTGTTTTCTGGGGTTTAATTAAATGTAATTCTAACAAGCCTCCCACCCTCACACAGCCTCACAGCCTTCCTTTACCATAGGCTAAACTGCTGAAGGGACTCATAGAACAGCCCAGGGTTAGGGTTAGGGTTAGGGTATGGATTAGGGTTAGGGTATGGGTTAGGGTTAGGGTTAGGGTATGGATTAGGGTAAGGGTTAGGGTTAGGGTATGGATTAGGGTTAGGGTATGGGTTAGGGTTAGGGTATGGATTAGGGTAAGGGTTAGGGTTAGGGTTAGGGTATGGATTAGGGTAAGAGTTAGGGTTAAGGGTTAGGGTTAGGGTATGGATTAGGGTAAGGGTTAGGGTTAGGGTTAGGGTATGGATTAGGGTAAGAGTTAGGGTTAAGGGTTAGGGTTAGGGTTAGGGTATGGGTTAGGGTTAGGGTATGGATTAGGGTAAGGGTTAGGGTTAGGGTTAGGGTATGGATTAGGGTAAGAGTTAGGGTTAAGGGTTAGGGTTAGGGTATGGATTAGGGTAAGGGTTAGGGTTAGGGTTAGGGTATGGATTAGGGTTAGGGTTAAGGGTTAGGGTTAGGGTATGGATTAGGGTAAGGGTTAGGGTTAGGGTTAGGGTAAGGGTTAGGGTTAGGGTTAGGGTTAGGGTAAGGGTTAGGGTTAGGGTTAAGGGTTAGGGTTAGGGTTAGGTTAAGGGTTAGGGTTAGGGTTAAGGGTTAGGGTTAGGGTTAGGTTAAGGGTTAGGGTTAGGGTTAGGGATAGGGTAAGGGATAGGGTTAGGGTTAGGGTTAGGGTTAGGGTATAGAGGGATGTGGTGGCGTTTTGTTGTACTTACGGTGATCAACAACGTTTTCTCATTTGATATTTTCTTTCTGGGAATATGCTCAAGTCAAGTTGATAATAGATGATGTGGTTTGACCTGGTTGAAGAAGTGTAGTTGATAATAGATTATGTGGTTTGACCTGGTTGAAGAGGAAGGAGTTGATAATAGATGATGTGGTTTGACCTGGTTGAAGAAGTGTAGTTGATAATAGATGATGTGGTTTGACCTGGTTGAAGAAGTGTAGTTGATAATAGATGATGTGGTTTGACCTGGTTGAAGAAGTGTAGTTGATAATAGATGATGTGGTTTGACCTGGTTGAAGAAGTGGAGTTGATAATAGATGATGTGGTTTGACCTGGTTGAAGAAGTGTAGTTGATAATAGATGATGTGGTTTGACCTGGTTGAAGAGGAAGGAGTTGATAATAGATGATGTGGTTTGACCTGGTTGAAGAAGTGTAGTTCATAATAGATGATGTGGTTTGACCTGGTTGAAGAAGTGGAGTTGATAATAGATGATGTGGTTTGACCTGGTTGAAGAAGTGTAGTTGATAATAGATTATGTGGTTTGACCTGGTTGAAGAAGTGTAGTTGATAATAGATTATGTGGTTTGACCTGGTTGATCCCCACTGTGTGTTCTTGGCTGTGTTATAGTGGCCTGGGCCAAGTCAGGGCCAAATGCCTCATCTCCAGCGCTGTGCTGACGCAGAACAACCAACTCAGTCAATGTTAACATCTGGCTACAATCACAGCTGGGGGAGACAGAGGAGGAGGAGGAGGGGGGGACAGGCGAAGGAGAATTGGGGAGGGGGTACAGAGGAGGGAGGATGGAGAGGGGCGTGGGGGTTTGTCCTGTTTTCAAGGGGGAAGAAGTTGGCGAGAGAGGGAGATGGAGGAAGAGAGAGAGAAAGATGAGAGTGAGAGTGATTCAATGTGAGGAAGAGAGAGAAATAGAAAGATAGAGAGAGAAAGAAAGAGAGTGAAATAGAAAGATGGAGAGAGTGAAAAAGTGAGGGATGGGGTACTTTGTGAGGTGGGCCCTTCAGTATCAGAGAGGTGAACACAGAGGGCTGGAGCTGGAGATGAACTGTGTCTTGGAGTGGAGCTAGAGATGAACTGTGTATTGGAGTGGAGCTAGAGATGAACTGTGTCTTGGAGTGGAGCTGGAGATGAACTGTGTCTTGGAGTGGAGCTGGAGTTGAACTGTGTCTTGGAGTGGAGCTGGAGATGAGCTGTATCTTGGAGTGGAGCTAGAGATGAACTGTGTCTTGGAGTGGAGCTGGAGATGAACTGTGTCTTGGAGTGGAGCTGGAGAGGGAGAGGGGGAAGGATGGATGGAGGAAGGAGGGAGAGGGGTGGAGGGGGGGTGGAGAGGGAGAGGGAGAGGGAGAGGGAGAGGGAGAGGGATGGATGGAGAGGGAGGGAGAGGGAGAGGGGGGAAGGATGGATGGAGAGGGAGAGGGAGAGGGGTGGAGGGAGGGATGGAGAGGGAGAGGAGAGGGAGAGTGGGGAAGGATGGGTGGAGGAAGGAGGGCAAGGGGTGGATGGAGGGAGGGAGAGGGATGGATTGAGGGTAAGAGGGAGAGTGGGGAAGGAGGGAGGGAAGGAGGAGGGAGAGGGGTGGATGGAGGGAGGGAGAGGGATGGATTGAGGGTAAGAGGGAGAGTGGGGAAGGAGGGAGGGAAGGAGGAGGGCAAGGGGTGGATGGAGGGAGGGAGAAGGATGGATTGAGGGTAAGAGGGAGAGTGGGGAAGGAGGGAGGGAAGGAGGAGGGAGAGGGGTGGATGGAGGGAGGGAGAAGGATGGATTGAGGGTAAGAGGGAGAGTGGGGAAGGAGGGAGAGAAGCGGAGGATGAGTGCCACAGAGGGAGGAGGACACAGCTGGCCCTGCGTGTGGTCATGTCCTCATGATGCTTTTGGTGATGGTGTTGACTCTGCTCTCTCTGTTGTTCATCTGTCTATCACGGTCATTGTCAGCCTAGCACACAACAGGAAGTCACTCAGAATGAAAGCAAAACACCACGCCACTCAGGGAAGTGTGTGTGTGCGTGTGTGTGTGTGTGTGTGTGTGTGTGTGTGTGTGTGTGTGTGTTTCTCTGTGTGTGTCTGTGTGTGTGTGTGTGTGTCTCTCTGTGTGTGTGTGTGTGTGTGTGTGTGTGTTCTGTGTGTGTG
>NW_025533799.1:292500-320000 GCF_020615455.1 Coregonus clupeaformis | reverse complement strand
TCCCAGGTACAGGTTTGGTACCGTACTCGTCATCAGTCGTTTCCCAGGTACAGGTTTGGTACCGTACTCGTCATCAGTCGTTTCCCAGTTACAGGTTTGGTACCGTACTCGTCATCAGTCGTTTCCCAGTTACAGGTTTGGTACAGTACTCGTCATCAGTCGTTTCCCAGTTACAGGTTTGGTACCGTACTCGTCATCAGTCGTTTCCCAGTTACAGGTTTGGTACAGTACTCGTCATCAGTCGTTTCCCAGTTACAGGTTTGGTACCGTACTCGTCATCAGTCGTTTCCCAGTTACAGGTTTGGTACAGTACTGCGTCATCAGTCGTTTCCCAGTTACAGGTTTGGTACCGTGATCGTCATCAGTCGTTTCCCAGTTACAGGTTTGGTACCGTACTCGTCATCAGTCGTTTCCCAGTTACAGGTTTGGTACCGTACTCGTCATCAGTCGTTTCCCAGTTACAGGTTTGGTACAGTACTCGTCATCAGTCGTTTCCCAGTTACAGGTTTGGTACCGTACTCGTCATCAGTCGTTTCCCAGTTACAGGTTTGGTACAGTACTCGTCATCAGTCGTTTCCCAGTTACAGGTTTGGTACCGTACTCGTCATCAGTCGTTTCCCAGTTACAGGTTTGGTACCGTACTCGTCATCAGTCGTTTCCCAGTTACAGGTTTGGTACCGTACTCGTCATCAGTCGTTTCCCAGTTACAGGTTTGGTACAGTACTCGTCATCAGTCGTTTCCCAGTTACAGGTTTGGTACAGTACTCGTCATCAGTCGTTTCCCAGTTACAGGTTTGGTACCGTACTCGTCATCAGTCGTTTCCCAGTTACAGGTTTGGTACCGTACTCGTCATCAGTGGTTTCCCAGTTACAGGTTTGGTACCGTACTCGTCATCAGTCGTTTCCCAGTTACAGGTTTGGTACCGTACTCGTCATCAGTCGTTTCCCAGTTACAGGTTTGGTACCATACTCGTCATCAGTCGTTTCCCAGTTACAGGTTTGGTACAGTACTCGTCATCAGTCGTTTCCCAGTTACAGGTTTGGTACAGTACTCGTCATCAGTCGTTTCCCAGTTACAGGTTTGGTACCGTACTCGTCATCAGTCGTTTCCCAGTTACAGGTTTGGTACCGTACTCGTCATCAGTCGTTTCCCAGTTACAGGTTTGGTACCGTACTCGTCATCAGTCGTTTCCCAGTTACAGGTTTGGTACCGTACTCATCATCAGTCGTTTCCCAGTTACAGGTTTGGTACAGTACTCGTCATCAGTCGTTTCCCAGTTACAGGTTTGGTACCGTACTCGTCATCAGTCGTTTCCCAGTTACAGGTTTGGTACAGTACTCGTCATCAGTCGTTTCCCAGTTACAGGTTTGGTACAGTACTCGTCATCAGTCGTTTCCCAGTTACAGGTTTGGTACAGTACTCGTCATCAGTGGTTTCCCAGTTACAGGTTTGGTACAGTACTCATCATCAGTCGTTTCCCAGTTACAGGTTTGGTACCGTACTCGTCATCAGTGGTTTCCCAGTTACAGGTTTGGTGCAGTACTCGTCATCAGTCGTTTCCCAGTTACAGGTTTGGTACAGTACTCGTCATCAGTCGTTTCCCAGTTACAGGTTTGGTACAGTACTCGTCATCAGTCGTTTCCCAGTTACAGGTTTGGTACAGTACTCGTCATCAGTGGTTTCCCAGTTACAGGTTTGGTACCGTACTCGTCATCAGTCGTTTCCCAGTTACAGGTTTGGTACCGTACTCGTCATCAGTCGTTTCCCAGTTACAGGTTTGGTACAGTACTCGTCATCAGTCGTTTCCCAGTTACAGGTTTGGTACAGTACTCGTCATCAGTCGTTTCCCAGTTACAGGTTTGGTACCGTACTCATCATCAGTGGTTTCCCAGTTACAGGTTTGGTGCAGTACTCGTCATCAGTCGTTTCCCAGTTACAGGTTTGGTACAGTACTCGTCATCAGTCGTTTCCCAGTTACAGGTTTGGTACCGTACTCGTCATCAGTCGTTTCCCAGTTACAGGTTTGGTACCGTACTCATCATCAGTCGTTTCCCAGTTATAGGTTTGGTACAGTACTCGTCATCAGTCGTTTCCCAGTTACAGGTTTGGTACAGTACTCGTCATCAGTCGTTTCCCAGTTACAGGTTTGGTACAGTACTCGTCATCAGTCGTTTCCCAGTTACAGGTTTGGTACCGTACTCGTCATCAGTCGTTTCCCAGTTACAGGTTTGGTACCGTACTCGTCATCAGTCGTTTCCCAGTTACAGGTTTGGTACCGTACTCGTCATCAGTCGTTTCCCAGTTACAGGTTTGGTACCGTACTCGTCATCAGTCGTTTCCCAGTTACAGGTTTGGTACCGTACTCGTCATCAGTCGTTTCCCAGTTACAGGTTTGGTACCGTACTCGTCATCAGTGGTTTCCCAGTTACAGGTTTGGTACAGTACTCGTCATCAGTCGTTTCCCAGTTACAGGTTTGGTACCGTACTCGTCATCAGTCGTTTCCCAGTTACAGGTTTGGTACCGTACTCGTCATCAGTCGTTTCCCAGCTACAGGTTTGGTACCGTACTCGTCATCAGTCGTTTCCCAGTTACAGGTTTGGTACATTACTCGTCATCAGTCGTTTCCCAGTTACAGGTTTGGTACCGTACTGCGTCATCAGTCGTTTCCCAGTTACAGGTTTGGTACAGTACTCGTCATCAGTCGTTTCCCAGTTACAGGTTTGGTACCGTACTCGTCATCAGTCGTTTCCCAGTTACAGGTTTGGTACCGTACTCGTCATCAGTCGTTTCCCAGTTACAGGTTTGGTACCGTACTCGTCATCAGTCGTTTCCCAGTTACAGGTTTGGTACCGTACTCGTTATCAGTCGTTTCCCAGTTACAGGTTTGGTACCGTACTCGTCATCAGTCGTTTCCCAGTTACATGTTTGGTACCGTACTCGTCATCAGTCGTTTCCCAGTTACAGGTTTGGTACAGTACTGCGTCATCAGTCGTTTCCCAGTTACAGGTTTGGTACCGTACTCGTCATCAGTCGTTTCCCAGTTACAGGTTTGGTACCGTACTCGTCATCAGTCGTTTCCCAGTTACATGTTTGGTACCGTACTCGTCATCAGTCGTTTCCCAGTTACAGGTTTGGTACAGTACTCGTCATCAGTCGTTTCCCAGTTACAGGTTTGGTACCGTACTCGTCATCAGTCGTTTCCCAGTTACAGGTTTGGTACCGTACTCGTCATCAGTCGTTTCCCAGTTACAGGTTTGGTACAGTACTCGTCATCAGTGGTTTCCCAGTTACAGGTTTGGTACCGTACTGCGTCATCAGTCGTTTCCCAGTTACAGGTTTGGTACAGTACTGCGTCATCAGTCGTTTCCCAGTTACAGGTTTGGTACCGTACTCGTCATCAGTGGTTTCCCAGTTACAGGTTTGGTGCAGTACTCGTCATCAGTCGTTTCCCAGTTACAGGTTTGGTACAGTACTCGTCATCAGTCGTTTCCCAGTTACAGGTTTGGTACCGTACTCGTCATCAGTGGTTTCCCAGTTACAGGTTTGGTACCGTACTGCGTCATCAGTCGTTTCCCAGTTACAGGTTTGGTACTGTACTCGTCATCAGTCGTTTCCCAGTTACAGGTTTGGTACCGTACTCGTCATCAGTCGTTTCCCAGTTACAGGTTTGGTGCAGTACTCGTCATCAGTCGTTTCCCAGTTACAGGTTTGGTACCGTACTCGTCATCAGTCGTTTCCCAGTTACAGGTTTGGTACCGTACTCGTCATCAGTCGTTTCCCAGTTACAGGTTTGGTACCGTACTCGTCATCAGTCGTTTCCCAGTTACAGGTTTGGTACCGTACTCGTCATCAGTCGTTTCCCAGTTACAGGTTTGGTACCGTACTCGTCATCAGTCGTTTCCCAGTTACAGGTTTGGTACCGTACTCGTCATCAGTGGTTTCCCAGTTACAGGTTTGGTACAGTACTCGTCATCAGTCGTTTCCCAGTTACAGGTTTGGTACCGTACTGCGTCATCAGTCGTTTCCCAGTTACAGGTTTGGTACCGTACTCGTCATCAGTCGTTTCCCAGCTACAGGTTTGGTACCGTACTCGTCATCAGTCGTTTCCCAGTTACAGGTTTGGTACATTACTGGTCATCAGTCGTTTCCCAGTTACAGGTTTGGTACCGTACTCGTCATCAGTCGTTTCCCAGTTACAGGTTTGGTACAGTACTCGTCATCAGTCGTTTCCCAGTTACAGGTTTGGTACCGTACTCGTCATCAGTCGTTTCCCAGTTACAGGTTTGGTACCGTACTCGTCATCAGTCGTTTCCCAGTTACAGGTTTGGTACCGTACTCGTCATCAGTCGTTTCCCAGTTACAGGTTTGGTACCGTACTCGTTATCAGTCGTTTCCCAGTTACAGGTTTGGTACCGTACTCGTCATCAGTCGTTTCCCAGTTACATGTTTGGTACCGTACTCGTCATCAGTCGTTTCCCAGTTACAGGTTTGGTACAGTACTCGTCATCAGTCGTTTCCCAGTTACAGGTTTGGTACCGTACTCGTCATCAGTCGTTTCCCAGTTACAGGTTTGGTACCGTACTCGTCATCAGTCGTTTCCCAGTTACATGTTTGGTACCGTACTCGTCATCAGTCGTTTCCCAGTTACAGGTTTGGTACAGTACTCGTCATCAGTCGTTTCCCAGTTACAGGTTTGGTACCGTACTCGTCATCAGTCGTTTCCCAGTTACAGGTTTGGTACCGTACTCGTCATCAGTCGTTTCCCAGTTACAGGTTTGGTACAGTACTCGTCATCAGTGGTTTCCCAGTTACAGGTTTGGTACCGTACTCGTCATCAGTCGTTTCCCAGTTACAGGTTTGGTACAGTACTCGTCATCAGTCGTTTCCCAGTTACAGGTTTGGTACCGTACTCGTCATCAGTGGTTTCCCAGTTACAGGTTTGGTGCAGTACTCGTCATCAGTCGTTTCCCAGTTACAGGTTTGGTACAGTACTGGTCATCAGTCGTTTCCCAGTTACAGGTTTGGTACCGTACTCGTCATCAGTGGTTTCCCAGTTACAGGTTTGGTACCGTACTCGTCATCAGTCGTTTCCCAGTTACAGGTTTGGTACTGTACTCGTCATCAGTCGTTTCCCAGTTACAGGTTTGGTACCGTACTCGTCATCAGTCGTTTCCCAGTTACAGGTTTGGTGCAGTACTCGTCATCAGTCGTTTCCCAGTTACAGGTTTGGTACCGTACTCGTCATCAGTCGTTTCCCAGTTACAGGTTTGGTACCGTACTCGTCATCAGTCGTTTCCCAGTTACAGGTTTGGTACCGTACTCGTCATCAGTCGTTTCCCAGTTACAGGTTTGGTACCGTACTCGTCTTCAGTCGTTTCCCAGTTACAGGTTTGGTACCGTACTCGTCATCAGTCGTTTCCCAGTTACAGGTTTGGTACCGTACTCGTCATCAGTCGTTTCCCAGTTACAGGTTTGGTACAGTACTCGTCATCAGTCGTTTCCCAGTTACAGGTTTGGTACAGTACTGCGTCATCAGTCGTTTCCCAGTTACAGGTTTGGTACCGTACTCGTCATCAGTGGTTTCCCAGTTACAGGTTTGGTACCGTACTCGTCATCAGTCGTTTCCCAGTTACAGGTTTGGTACCGTACTCGTCATCAGTGGTTTCCCAGTTACAGGTTTGGTACCGTACTCGTCATCAGTCGTTTCCCAGTTACAGGTTTGGTACCGTACTCGTCATCAGTCGTTTCCCAGTTACAGGTTTGGTACAGTACTCGTCATCAGTCGTTTCCCAGTTACAGGTTTGGTACAGTACTCGTCATCAGTGGTTTCCCAGTTACAGGTTTGGTACAGTACTCGTCATCAGTCGTTTCCCAGTTACAGGTTTGGTACAGTACTCGTCATCAGTCGTTTCCCAGTTACAGGTTTGGTACCGTACTCGTCATCAGTCGTTTCCCAGTTACAGGTTTGGTACCGTACTCGTCATCAGTCGTTTCCCAGTTACAGGTTTGGTACCGTACTCGTCATCAGTCGTTTCCCAGTTACAGGTTTGGTACCGTACTCGTTATCAGTCGTTTCCCAGTTACAGGTTTGGTACCGTACTCGTCATCAGTCGTTTCCCAGTTACATGTTTGGTACCGTACTCGTCATCAGTCGTTTCCCAGTTACAGGTTTGGTACAGTACTCGTCATCAGTCGTTTCCCAGTTACAGGTTTGGTACCGTACTCGTCATCAGTCGTTTCCCAGTTACAGGTTTGGTACCGTACTCGTCATCAGTCGTTTCCCAGTTACATGTTTGGTACCGTACTCGTCATCAGTCGTTTCCCAGTTACAGGTTTGGTACAGTACTCGTCATCAGTCGTTTCCCAGTTACAGGTTTGGTACCGTACTCGTCATCAGTCGTTTCCCAGTTACAGGTTTGGTACCGTACTCGTCATCAGTCGTTTCCCAGTTACATGTTTGGTACCGTACTCGTCATCAGTCGTTTCCCAGTTACAGGTTTGGTACAGTACTCGTCATCAGTCGTTTCCCAGTTACAGGTTTGGTACCGTACTCGTCATCAGTCGTTTCCCAGTTACAGGTTTGGTACCGTACTCGTCATCAGTCGTTTCCCAGTTACAGGTTTGGTACAGTACTCGTCATCAGTGGTTTCCCAGTTACAGGTTTGGTACCGTACTCGTCATCAGTCGTTTCCCAGTTACAGGTTTGGTACAGTACTCGTCATCAGTCGTTTCCCAGTTACAGGTTTGGTACCGTACTGCGTCATCAGTGGTTTCCCAGTTACAGGTTTGGTGCAGTACTCGTCATCAGTCGTTTCCCAGTTACAGGTTTGGTACAGTACTCGTCATCAGTCGTTTCCCAGTTACAGGTTTGGTACCGTACTCGTCATCAGTGGTTTCCCAGTTACAGGTTTGGTACCGTACTCGTCATCAGTCGTTTCCCAGTTACAGGTTTGGTACTGTACTCGTCATCAGTCGTTTCCCAGTTACAGGTTTGGTACCGTACTCGTCATCAGTCGTTTCCCAGTTACAGGTTTGGTGCAGTACTCGTCATCAGTCGTTTCCCAGTTACAGGTTTGGTACCGTACTGGTCATCAGTCGTTTCCCAGTTACAGGTTTGGTACCGTACTCGTCATCAGTCGTTTCCCAGTTACAGGTTTGGTACCGTACTCGTCATCAGTCGTTTCCCAGTTACAGGTTTGGTACCGTACTCGTCTTCAGTCGTTTCCCAGTTACAGGTTTGGTACCGTACTCGTCATCAGTCGTTTCCCAGTTACAGGTTTGGTACCGTACTCGTCATCAGTCGTTTCCCAGTTACAGGTTTGGTACAGTACTCGTCATCAGTCGTTTCCCAGTTACAGGTTTGGTACAGTACTCGTCATCAGTCGTTTCCCAGTTACAGGTTTGGTACCGTACTCGTCATCAGTGGTTTCCCAGTTACAGGTTTGGTATCGTACTCGTCATCAGTCGTTTCCCAGTTACAGGTTTGGTACCGTACTCGTCATCAGTGGTTTCCCAGTTACAGGTTTGGTACCGTACTCGTCATCAGTCGTTTCCCAGTTACAGGTTTGGTACCGTACTCGTCATCAGTCGTTTCCCAGTTACAGGTTTGGTACCGTACTCGTCATCAGTCGTTTCCCAGTTACAGGTTTGGTACCGTACTCGTCATCAGTCGTTTCCCAGTTACAGGTTTGGTACAGTACTCGTCATCAGTCGTTTCCCAGTTACAGGTTTGGTACCGTACTCGTCATCAGTCGTTTCCCAGTTACAGGTTTGGTACCGTACTCGTCATCAGTCGTTTCCCAGTTACAGGTTTGGTACCGTACTCGTCATCAGTCGTTTCCCAGTTACAGGTTTGG
This sequence comes from Coregonus clupeaformis, assembly GCF_020615455.1. Lineage (NCBI taxonomy): Eukaryota > Metazoa > Chordata > Actinopteri > Salmoniformes > Salmonidae > Coregonus > Coregonus clupeaformis. The sequence goes on along the minus strand of NW_025533799.1, from coordinate 312,142 downwards.
TACCGTACTCGTCATCAGTCGTTTCCCACCTACAGGTTTGGTGCAGTACTCGTCATCAGTCGTTTCCCAGTTACAGGTTTGGTACCGTACTCGTCATCAGTCGTTTCCCAGTCACAGGTTTGGTACAGTACTCGTCATCAGTCGTTTCCCAGTTACAGGTTTGGTACCGTACTCGTCATCAGTCGTTTCCCAGTTACAGGTTTGGTACCGTACTCGTCATCAGTCGTTTCCCAGTTACAGGTTTGGTACAGTACTCATCATCAGTCGTTTCCCAGTTACAGGTTTGGTACCGTACTCGTCATCAGTGGTTTCCCAGTTACAGGTTTGGTGCAGTACTCGTCATCAGTCGTTTCCCAGTTACAGGTTTGGTACAGTACTCGTCATCAGTCGTTTCCCAGTTACAGGTTTGGTACAGTACTCGTCATCAGTCGTTTCCCAGTTACAGGTTTGGTACAGTACTCGTCATCAGTGGTTTCCCAGTTACAGGTTTGGTACCGTACTCGTCATCAGTCGTTTCCCAGTTACAGGTTTGGTACCGTACTCGTCATCAGTCGTTTCCCAGTTACAGGTTTGGTACAGTACTCGTCATCAGTCGTTTCCCAGTTACAGGTTTGGTACAGTACTCGTCATCAGTCGTTTCCCAGTTACAGGTTTGGTACCGTACTCATCATCAGTGGTTTCCCAGTTACAGGTTTGGTGCAGTACTCGTCATCAGTCGTTTCCCAGTTACAGGTTTGGTACAGTACTCGTCATCAGTCGTTTCCCAGTTACAGGTTTGGTACCGTACTCGTCATCAGTCGTTTCCCAGTTACAGGTTTGGTACCGTACTCATCATCAGTCGTTTCCCAGTTATAGGTTTGGTACAGTACTCGTCATCAGTCGTTTCCCAGTTACAGGTTTGGTACAGTACTCGTCATCAGTCGTTTCCCAGTTACAGGTTTGGTACAGTACTCGTCATCAGTCGTTTCCCAGTTACAGGTTTGGTACCGTACTCGTCATCAGTCGTTTCCCAGTTACAGGTTTGGTACCGTACTCGTCATCAGTCGTTTCCCAGTTACAGGTTTGGTACCGTACTCGTCATCAGTCGTTTCCCAGTTACAGGTTTGGTACCGTACTCGTCATCAGTCGTTTCCCAGTTACAGGTTTGGTACCGTACTCGTCATCAGTCGTTTCCCAGTTACAGGTTTGGTACCGTACTCGTCATCAGTGGTTTCCCAGTTACAGGTTTGGTACAGTACTGCGTCATCAGTCGTTTCCCAGTTACAGGTTTGGTACCGTACTCGTCATCAGTCGTTTCCCAGTTACAGGTTTGGTACCGTACTCGTCATCAGTCGTTTCCCAGCTACAGGTTTGGTACCGTACTCGTCATCAGTCGTTTCCCAGTTACAGGTTTGGTACATTACTCGTCATCAGTCGTTTCCCAGTTACAGGTTTGGTACCGTACTCGTCATCAGTCGTTTCCCAGTTACAGGTTTGGTACAGTACTCGTCATCAGTCGTTTCCCAGTTACAGGTTTGGTACCGTACTCGTCATCAGTCGTTTCCCAGTTACAGGTTTGGTACCGTACTCGTCATCAGTCGTTTCCCAGTTACAGGTTTGGTACCGTACTCGTCATCAGTCGTTTCCCAGTTACAGGTTTGGTACCGTACTCGTTATCAGTCGTTTCCCAGTTACAGGTTTGGTACCGTACTCGTCATCAGTCGTTTCCCAGTTACATGTTTGGTACCGTACTCGTCATCAGTCGTTTCCCAGTTACAGGTTTGGTACAGTACTCGTCATCAGTCGTTTCCCAGTTACAGGTTTGGTACCGTACTCGTCATCAGTCGTTTCCCAGTTACAGGTTTGGTACCGTACTCGTCATCAGTCGTTTCCCAGTTACATGTTTGGTACCGTACTGCGTCATCAGTCGTTTCCCAGTTACAGGTTTGGTACAGTACTCGTCATCAGTCGTTTCCCAGTTACAGGTTTGGTACCGTACTGCGTCATCAGTCGTTTCCCAGTTACAGGTTTGGTACCGTACTCGTCATCAGTCGTTTCCCAGTTACAGGTTTGGTACAGTACTCGTCATCAGTGGTTTCCCAGTTACAGGTTTGGTACCGTACTCGTCATCAGTCGTTTCCCAGTTACAGGTTTGGTACAGTACTCGTCATCAGTCGTTTCCCAGTTACAGGTTTGGTACCGTACTCGTCATCAGTGGTTTCCCAGTTACAGGTTTGGTGCAGTACTCGTCATCAGTCGTTTCCCAGTTACAGGTTTGGTACAGTACTCGTCATCAGTCGTTTCCCAGTTACAGGTTTGGTACCGTACTCGTCATCAGTGGTTTCCCAGTTACAGGTTTGGTACCGTACTCGTCATCAGTCGTTTCCCAGTTACAGGTTTGGTACTGTACTCGTCATCAGTCGTTTCCCAGTTACAGGTTTGGTACCGTACTCGTCATCAGTCGTTTCCCAGTTACAGGTTTGGTGCAGTACTCGTCATCAGTCGTTTCCCAGTTACAGGTTTGGTACCGTACTCGTCATCAGTCGTTTCCCAGTTACAGGTTTGGTACCGTACTCGTCATCAGTCGTTTCCCAGTTACAGGTTTGGTACCGTACTCGTCATCAGTCGTTTCCCAGTTACAGGTTTGGTACCGTACTCGTCTTCAGTCGTTTCCCAGTTACAGGTTTGGTACCGTACTCGTCATCAGTCGTTTCCCAGTTACAGGTTTGGTACCGTACTCGTCATCAGTCGTTTCCCAGTTACAGGTTTGGTACAGTACTCGTCATCAGTCGTTTCCCAGTTACAGGTTTGGTACAGTACTCGTCATCAGTCGTTTCCCAGTTACAGGTTTGGTACCGTACTCGTCATCAGTGGTTTCCCAGTTACAGGTTTGGTACCGTACTCGTCATCAGTCGTTTCCCAGTTACAGGTTTGGTACCGTACTCGTCATCAGTGGTTTCCCAGTTACAGGTTTGGTACCGTACTCGTCATCAGTCGTTTCCCAGTTACAGGTTTGGTACCGTACTCGTCATCAGTCGTTTCCCAGTTACAGGTTTGGTACAGTACTCGTCATCAGTCGTTTCCCAGTTACAGGTTTGGTACAGTACTCGTCATCAGTGGTTTCCCAGTTACAGGTTTGGTACAGTACTCGTCATCAGTCGTTTCCCAGTTACAGGTTTGGTACAGTACTCGTCATCAGTCGTTTCCCAGTTACAGGTTTGGTACCGTACTCGTCATCAGTCGTTTCCCAGTTACAGGTTTGGTACCGTACTCGTCATCAGTCGTTTCCCAGTTACAGGTTTGGTACCGTACTCGTCATCAGTCGTTTCCCAGTTACAGGTTTGGTACCGTACTCGTTATCAGTCGTTTCCCAGTTACAGGTTTGGTACCGTACTCGTCATCAGTCGTTTCCCAGTTACATGTTTGGTACCGTACTCGTCATCAGTCGTTTCCCAGTTACAGGTTTGGTACAGTACTCGTCATCAGTCGTTTCCCAGTTACAGGTTTGGTACCGTACTCGTCATCAGTCGTTTCCCAGTTACAGGTTTGGTACCGTACTCGTCATCAGTCGTTTCCCAGTTACAGGTTTGGTACCGTACTCGTCATCAGTCGTTTCCCACCTACAGGTTTGGTGCAGTACTCGTCATCAGTCGTTTCCCAGTTACAGGTTTGGTACCGTACTCGTCATCAGTCGTTTCCCAGTCACAGGTTTGGTACAGTACTCGTCATCAGTCGTTTCCCAGTTACAGGTTTGGTACCGTACTCGTCATCAGTCGTTTCCCAGTTACAGGTTTGGTACCGTACTCGTCATCAGTCGTTTCCCAGTTACAGGTTTGGTACCGTACTCGTCATCAGTCGTTTCCCAGTTACAGGTTTGGTACCGTACTGCGTCATCAGTCGTTTCCCAGTTACAGGTTTGGTACAGTACTCGTCATCAGTCGTTTCCCAGTTACAGGTTTGGTACAGTACTCGTCATCAGTCGTTTCCCAGTTACAGGTTTGGTACCGTACTCGTCATCAGTCGTTTCCCAGTTACAGGTTTGGTACCGTACTCGTCATCAGTCGTTTCCCAGTTACAGGTTTGGTACCGTACTCGTCATCAGTCGTTTCCCAGTTACAGGTTTGGTGCCGTACTCGTCATCAGTCGTTTCCCAGTTACAGGTTTGGTACAGTACTCGTCATGCCAGTTTGGTCCTGTGTTGTTCAGTTGGTGGAACACAGTGCCAAAGCTTGCAATGCCAGGATCGTGGGTTCGATTCCCAGTGGGGCCACCGATACAAAAAACAAAGTAGTCGAAGTAAAGGAATCTCATGACGTCCTCATGCCATCCGCTGCTGTGAGCCCCTAAATGTATGTTTGTTCAGCGCTGCAGAGATGCTATGGCCAGAAGGATTACCAGACTAAAGGATCCCCACACATTCAGTGTTTGATGAACAATCAGCAGATCTCTGACATCATCCATATTGTCTCATAGCAACAGAGAGCAGAGTCATCCTGAAGTCCCCCACCCCCAAACACACCTGGTCATCAGCTGGTCGCCACCACTCCATAGTCTGGTATCTCAACGCAGTCTCTGAAGCTCCTGGGCCTTCAGCCTGTTGAGTCTCAGCTCAGTTCTGCTGCAGAGTCCACAGCCCTGGAGTCCACAGCCCTGGAGTCCACAGCCCTGGAGGCCACAGCCCTGGAGTCCACAGCCCTGGAGTCCACAGCCCTGGAGTCCACAGCCCTGGAGTCCACAGCCCTGGAGTCCACAGCCCTGGAGTCCACAGCTCTCCACAGCCCTGGAGTCCACAGCCCTGGAGTCCACAGCCCTGGAGTCCACAGCCCTGGAGTCCACAGCCCTGGAGTCCACAGCCCTGGAGTCCACAGCCCTGGAGTCCACAGCCCTGGAGTCCACAGCTCTCCACAGCCCTGGAGTCCACAGCTCTCCACAGCCCTGGAGTCCACAGCCCTGGAGTCCACAGCCCTGGAGTCCACAGCCCTGGAGTCCACAGCCCTGGAGTCCACAGCCCTGGAGTCCACAGCCCTGGAATCCACAGCCCTGGAGTCCACAGCTCTCCACAGCCCTGGAGTCCACAGCTCTCCACAGCCCTGGAGTCCACAGCCCTGGAGTCCACAGCCCTGGAGTCCACAGCCCTGGAGTCCACAGCCCTGGAGTCCACAGCCCTGGAGCCCACAGCCCTGGAGTCCACAGCCCTGGAGTCCACAGCCCTGGAGCCCACAGCCCTGGAGTCCACAGCCCTGTAAAGCCCTGGAGCCCACAGCCCTGGAGGCCACAGCCCTGTAAAGCCCTGGAGTCCACAGCCCTGGAGTCCACAGCCCTGGAGTCCACAGCTCTCCACAGCCCTGGAGTCCACAGCCCTGGAGTCCACAGCTCTCCACAGCCCTGTGCAGGCCTGGAGTCCTTCCCTAATCTGATTCATTACACTTCAAAGTCAGCCAACTAAAACCCTCTCTCTTCCCTATACTATAATAATAATAATATATGATATACTATAATAATACATGATATATGCCATTTAACAGACACTTTTATCCACAGTCATGCTGCATACACACAATGTAAGTGTTACGTAGAACAATGCTGTTCCCAGAATCATTAACAATCCTGTGGTTTATTTTAGCAGGGGGACAGAGGGGTGATAGAGGAGGGGGCTGGCAGAGGAGGGGTTGGTTTGGGGCTGAGAGTGGCTGGCAGAGGAGGGGTTGGTTCGGGGCTGAGAGTGGCTGGCAGAGGAGGGGTTGGTTTGGGGCTGAGAGTGGCTGGCAGAGGAGGGGTTGGTTCGGGGCTGAGGGGGGCTGGCAGAGGAGGGGTTGGTTCAGGGCTGAGGGGGGCTTCAGAGGAGGGGTTGGTTAGGGGCTGAGGGGGGCTGAGGGGGGCTGGCAGAGGAGGGGTTGGTTCGGGGCTGAGGGGGCTGGCAGAGGAGGGGTTGGTTTGGGGCTGAGGGGGGCTTCAGAGGAGGGGTTGGTTAGGGGCTGAGGGGGGCTGAGGGGGGCTGGCAGAGGAGGGGTTGGTTCGGGGCTGAGGGGGGCTGGCAGAGGAGGGGTTGGTTTGGGGCTGAGGGTGGCTGGCAGAGGAGGGGTTGGTTCAGGGCTGAGGGGGGCTTCAGAGGAGGGGTTGGTTAGGGGCTGAGGGGGGCTGAGGGGGGCTGGCAGAGGAGGGGTTGGTTCGGGGCTGAGGGGGGCTGGCAGAGGAGGGGTTGGTGGAGGGGGAAGAGATGAGGGGCTGGGAGGGGAGCATGAGAAAAGCAGGGGTGTGTATTTGTGGGTTTTGAATGGCATTCCTTCTCAGTGGTGTGGGGGGCCGCGCTGTGTCATTATGGAGGACATGAGATGGAATTGCTGATTGTAAATATCCCGTAAAGCTATTTAGAGATATGAGGAGAGCGAGAGAGGCGCCTTGACCTAGGCTACTGAGGAGAGAGAGAGCGAGAGAGGAGCCTTGGCCTAGGATACTGAGGAGAGAGAGAGAGAGGAGCCTTGGCCTAGGTTACTGAGGAGAGAGAGAGAGAGGAGCCTTGGCCTAGGTTACTGAGGAGAGAGAGAGAGGAGCCTTGGCCTAGGTTACTGAGGAGAGAGAGAAAGAGAGGAGCCTTGGCCTAGGTTACTGAGGAGAGAGAGAGAGAGAGAGGAGCCTTGGCCTAGGCTACTGAGGAGAGAGAGAGAGAGGAGCCTTGGCCTAGGATACTGAGGAGAGAGAGAGAGAGGAGCCTTGGCCTAGGATACTGAGGAGAGAGAGAGAGAGAGGAGCCTTGGCCTAGGTTACTGAGGAGAGAGAGAGAGGAGCCTTGGCCTAGGTTACTGAGGAGAGGGAGAGAGAGAGGAGCCTTGGCCTAGGTTACTGAGGAGAGAGAGAGAGGAGCCTTGGCCTAGGTTACTGAGGAGAGGGAGAGAGAGAGAGGAGCCTTGGCCTAGGTTACTGAGGAGAGGGAGAGAGAGAGAGGAGCCTTGGCCTAGGTTACTGAGGAGAGAGAGAGAGAGAGAGAGGAGCCTTGGCCTAGGTTACTGAGGAGAGAGAGAGAGAGAGAGAGGAGCCTTGGTCTAGGTTACTGAGGAGAGAGAGAGAGAGAGAGAGGAGCCTTGGCCTAGGATACTGAGGAGAGATAGAGAGGAGCCTTGGCCTAGGATACTGAGGAGAGAGAGAGAGAGGAGCCTTGGCCTAGGTTACTGAGGAGAGAGAGAGAGAGGAGCCTTGGCCTAGGATACTGAGGAGAGAGAGAGAGAGGAGCCTTGGCCTAGGATACTGAGGAGAGGGAGAGAGAGAGAGGAGCCTTGGCCTAGGCTACTGAGGAGAGAGAGAGAGGAGCCTTGGCCTAGGATACTGAGGAGAGAGAGAGAGGAGCCTTGGCCTAGGCTACTGAGGAGAGAGAGAGAGAGGAGCCTTGGTCTAGGCTACTGAGGAGAGAGAGAGAGAGGAGCCTTGGCCGAGGCTACTGAGGAGAGAGAGAGAGAGGAGCCTTGGCCTAGGCTACTGAGGAGAGAGAGAGAGGAGCCTTGGCCTAGGATACTGAGGAGAGAGAGAGAGGAGCCTTGGCCTAGGCTACTGAGGAGAGAGAGAGAGAGGAGCCTTGGCCTAGGCTACTGAGGAGAGAGAGAGAGGAGCCTTGGTCTAGGCTACTGAGGAGAGAGAGAGAGAGGAGCCTTGGCCTAGGTTACTGAGGAGAGAGAGAGAGGAGCCTTGGCCTAGGTTACTGAGGAGAGAGAGAGAGGAGCCTTGGCCTAGGGTACTGAGGAGAGAGAGAGAGAGAGGAGCCTTGGCCTAGGCTACTGAGGAGAGAGAGAGAGAGGAGCCTTGGCCGAGGCTACTGAGGAGAGAGAGAGAGAGGAGCCTTGGCCTAGGTTACTGAGGAGAGAGAGAGAGGAGCCTTGGCCTAGGCTACTGAGGAGAGAGAGAGAGAGGAGCCTTGGCCTAGGTTACTGAGGAGAGAGAGAGAGGAGCCTTGGCCTAGGCTACTGAGGAGAGAGAGAGAGGAGCCTTGGCCTAGGTTACTGAGGAGAGAGAGAGAGGAGCCTTGGCCTAGGCTACTGAGGAGAGAGAGAGAGAGGAGCCTTGGCCTAGGTTACTGAGGAGAGAGAGAGAGAGGAGCCTTGGCCTAGGCTACTGAGGAGAGAGAGAGAGGAGCCTTGGCCTAGGATACTGAGGAGAGAGAGAGAGGAGCCTTGGCCTAGGATACTGAGGAGAGAGAGAGAGAGGAGCCTTGGCCTAGGATACTGAGGAGAGAGAGAGAGAGAGAGGAGCCTTGGTCTAGGCTACTGAGGAGAGAGAGAGAGAGAGGAGCCTTGGCCTAGGTTACTGAGGAGAGAGAGAGAGAGAGAGGAGCCTTGGCCTAGGTTACTGAGGAGAGAGAGAGAGAGAGAGAGGAGCCTTGGTCTAGGTTACTGAGGAGAGAGAGAGAGAGAGAGGAGCCTTGGCCTAGGTTACTGAGGAGAGAGAGAGAGAGGAGCCTTGGCCTAGGCTACTGAGGAGAGAGAGAGAGGAGCCTTGGCCTAGGTTACTGAGGAGAGAGAGAGAGGAGCCTTGGCCTAGGCTACTGAGGAGAGAGAGAGAGAGAGGAGCCTTGGCCTAGGTTACTGAGGAGAGAGAGAGAGAGGAGCCTTGGCCTAGGTTACTGAGGAGAGAGAGAGAGGAGCCTTGGCCTAGGCTACTGAGGAGAGAGAGAGAGGAGCCTTGGCCTAGGCTACTGAGGAGAGGGAGAGAGGAGCCTTGGCCTAGGATACTGAGGAGAGAGAGAGAGGAGCCTTGGCCTAGGATACTGAGGAGAGAGAGAGAGAGAGGCGCCTTGGCCTAGGTTACTGAGGAGAGAGAGAGAGGAGCCTTGGCCTAGGATACTGAGGAGAGAGAGAGAGGAGCCTTGGCCTAGGATACTGAGGAGAGAGAGAGAGGAGCCTTGGCCTAGGTTACTGAGGAGAGAGAGAGAGGAGCCTTGGCCTAGGCTACTGAGGAGAGATAGAGAGAGGAGCCTTGGCCTAGGTTACTGAGGAGAGAGAGAGAGAGGAGCCTTGGCCTAGGTTACTGAGGAGAGAGAGAGAGAGGAGCCTTGGCCTAGGCTACTGAGGAGAGAGAGAGAGAGGAGCCTTGGCCTAGGTTACTGAGGAGAGAGAGAGAGGAGCCTTGGCCTAGGTTACTGAGGAGAGGGAGAGAGGAGCCTTGGCCTAGGATACTGAGGAGAGAGAGAGAGAGAGAGGAGCCTTGGCCTAAATTACTGAGGAGAGGGAGAGAGGAGCCTTGGCCTAGGATACTGAGGAGAGAGAGAGAGGAGCCTTGGCCTAGGTTACTGAGGAGAGGGAGAGAGGAGCCTTGTCCTAGGATACTGAGGAGAGAGAGAGAGAGAGAGAGAGAGAGGAGCCTTGGCCTAGGCTACTGAGGAGAGAGAGAGAGAGGAGCCTTGGCCTAGGTTACTGAGGAGAGAGAGAGAGGAGCCTTGGCCTAGGATACTGAGGAGAGAGAGAGAGAGGAGCCTTGGCCTAGGATACTGAGGAGAGAGAGAGAGAGGAGCCTTTGCCTAGGATACTGAGGAGAGAGAGAGAGAGAGAGGAGCCTTGGTCTAGGCTACTGAGGAGAGAGAGAGAGAGAGGAGCCTTGGTCTAGGATACTGAGGAGAGAGAGAGAGAGAGAGAGGAGCCTTGGCCTAGGATACTGAGGAGAGAGAGAGAGAGGAGCCTTTGCCTAGGATACTGAGGAGAGAGAGAGAGAGAGAGGAGCCTTGGTCTAGGCTACTGAGGAGAGAGAGAGAGAGAGGAGCCTTGGTCTAGGATACTGAGGAGAGAGAGAGAGAGAGAGAGGAGCCTTGGCCTAGGATACTGAGGAGAGAGAGAGAGAGGAGCCTTGGCCGAGGCTACTGAGGAGAGAGAGAGAGGAGCCTTGGCCTAGGCTACTGAGGAGAGAGAGAGAGAGAGGAGCCTTGGCCTAGGTTACTGAGGAGAGAGAGAGAGAGAGAGAGAGGAGCCTTGGCCTAGGTTACTGAGGAGAGAGAGAGAGAGAGAGAGGAGCCTTGGTCTAGGTTACTGAGGAGAGAGAGAGAGAGAGAGAGGAGCCTTGGCCTAGGTTACTGAGGAGAGAGAGAGAGAGGAGCCTTGGCCTAGGCTACTGAGGAGAGAGAGAGAGAGGAGCCTTGGCCTAGGTTACTGAGGAGAGAGAGAGAGAGAGAGAGGAGCCTTGGCCTAGGATACTGAGGAGAGAGAGAGAGGAGCCTTGGCCTAGGTTACTGAGGAGAGAGAGAGAGAGAGGAGCCTTGGCCTAGGATACTGAGGAGAGAGAGAGAGGAGCCTTGGCTTAGGATACTGAGGAGAGAGAGAGAGGAGCCTTGGCCTAGGATACTGAGGAGAGAGAGAGAGGAGCCTTGGCTTAGGATACTGAGGAGAGAGAGAGAGGAGCCTTGGCCTAGGTTACTGAGGAGAGAGAGAGAGAGGAGCCTTGGCCTAGGTTACTGAGGAGAGAGAGAGAGAGAGGAGCCTTGGCCTAGGTTACTGAGGAGAGAGAGAGAGAGAGAGAGAGGAGCCTTGGCCTAGGTTACTGAGGAGAGAGAGAGAGAGGAGCCTTGGCCTAGGCTACTGAGGAGAGAGAGAGAGAGGAGCCTTGGCCTAGGTTACTGAGGAGAGAGAGAGAGAGGAGCCTTGGCCTAGGTTACTGAGGAGAGAGAGAGAGAGGAGCCTTGGCCTAGGTTACTGAGGAGAGAGAGAGAGAGAGGAGCCTTGGCCTAGGTTACTGAGGAGAGAGAGAGAGAGAGAGAGGAGCCTTGGCCTAGGTTACTGAGGAGAGAGAGAGAGAGGAGCCTTGGCCTAGGCTACTGAGGAGAGAGAGAGAGAGGAGCCTTGGCCTAGGTTACTGAGGAGAGAGAGAGAGAGAGAGGAGCCTTGGTCTAGGTTACTGAGGAGAGAGAGAGAGAGAGAGAGGAGCCTTGGCCTAGGTTACTGAGGAGAGAGAGAGAGAGGAGCCTTGGCCTAGGCTACTGAGGAGAGAGAGAGAGAGGAGCCTTGGCCTAGGTTACTGAGGAGAGAGAGAGAGAGAGGAGGAGCCTTGGCCTAGGATACTGAGGAGAGAGAGAGAGGAGCCTTGGCCTAGGTTGCTGAGGAGAGAGAGAGAGAGAGGAGCCTTGGCCTAGGATACTGAGGAGAGAGAGAGAGGAGCCTTGGCTTAGGATAATGAGGAGAGAGAGAGAGGAGCCTTGGCCTAGGATACTGAGGAGAGAGAGAGAGGAGCCTTGGCTTAGGATACTGAGGAGAGAGAGAGAGGAGCCTTGGCTTAGGATACTGAGGAGAGAGAGAGAGGAGCCTTGGCCTAGGCTACTGAGGAGAGAGAGAGAGGAGCCTTGGCCTAGGCTACTGAGGAGAGAGAGAGAGGAGCCTTGGCCTAGGTTACTGAGGAGAGAGAGAGAGAGAGGAGCCTTGGCCTAGGTTACTGAGGAGAGATAGAGAGGAGCCTTGGCCTAGGATACTGAGGAGAGAGAGAGAGGAGCCTTGGCCTAGGCTACTGAGGAGAGAGAGAGAGAGGAGCCTTGGCCTAGGTTACTGAGGAGAGAGAGAGAGGAGCCTTGGCCTAGGCTACTGAGGAGAGATAGAAAGAGGAGCCTTGGCCTAGGATACTGAGGAGAGAGAGAGAGAGAGAGGAGCCTTGGCCTAGGTTACTGAGGAGAGAGAGAGAGAGAGAGAGAGGAGCCTTGGCCTAGGATACTGAGGAGAGAGAGAGAGAGAGAGGAGCCTTGGCCTAGGTTACTGAGGAGAGATAGAAAGAGGAGCCTTGGCCTAGGATACTGAGGAGAGAGAGAGAGAGAGAGGAGCCTTGGCCTAGGTTACTGAGGAGAGAGAGAGAGAGAGAGAGAGAGAGAGGAGCCTTGGCCTAGGTTACTGAGGAGAGAGAGAGAGGAGCCTTGGCCTAGGATACTGAGGAGAGAGAGAGAGAGGAGCCTTGGCCTAGGATACTGAGGAGAGAGAGAGAGAGAGGAGCCTTGGTCTAGGCTACTGAGGAGAGAGAGAGAGAGAGGAGCCTTGGCCTAGGTTACTGAGGAGAGGGAGAGAGAGAGAGAGCCTTGGCCTAGGTTACTGAGGAGAGAGAGAGAGGAGCCTTGGCCTAGGCTACTGAGGAGAGAGAGAGAGAGAGGAGCCTTGGCCTAGGTTACTGAGGAGAGGGAGAGAGGAGCCTTGGCCTAGGTTACTGAGGAGAGGGAGAGAGAGAGAGGAGCCTTGGCCTAGGTTACTGAGGAGAGAGAGAGAGAGAGAGAGGAGCCTTGGCCTAGGTTACTGAGGAGAGAGAGAGAGAGAGAGAGGAGCCTTGGTCTAGGTTACTGAGGAGAGAGAGAGAGAGAGAGAGGAGCCTTGGCCTAGGTTACTGAGGAGAGAGAGAGAGAGGAGCCTTGGCCTAGGCTACTGAGGAGAGAGAGAGAGGAGCCTTGGCCTAGGTTACTGAGGAGAGAGAGAGAGAGGAGCCTTGGCCTAGGTTACTGAGGAGAGAGAGAGAGAGAGAGGAGCCTTGGCCTAGGTTACTGAGGAGAGAGAGAGAGGAGCCTTGGCCTAGGCTACTGAGGAGAGAGAGAGAGAGAGAGGAGCCTTGGCCTAGGATACTGAGGAGAGAGAGAGAGAGAGAGGAGCCTTGGCCTAGGTTACTGAGGAGAGAGAGAGAGGAGCCTTGGCCTAGGTTACTGAGGAGAGAGAGAGAGGAGCCTTGGCCTAGGCTACTGAGGAGAGAGAGAGAGAGGAGCCTTGGCCTAGGTTACTGAGGAGAGAGAGAGAGGAGCCTTGGCCTAGGATACTGAGGAGAGAGAGAGAGAGGAGCCTTGGCCTAGGATACTGAAGAGAGAGAGAGAGGAGCCTTGGCCTAGGTTACTGAGGAGAGAGAGAGAGAGAGGAGCCTTGGCCTAGGATACTGAGGAGAGAGAGAGAGGAGCCTTGGCCTAGGATACTGAGGAGAGAGAGAGAGAGAGAGAGCCTTGGCCTAGGTTACTGAGGAGAGAGAGAGAGGAGCCTTGGCCTAGGATACTGAGGAGAGAGAGAGAGGAGCCTTGGCCTAGGTTACTGAGGAGAGAGAGAGAGGAGCCTTGGCCTAGGTTACTGAGGAGAGAGAGAGAGAGAGGAGCCTTGGCCTAGGATACTGAGGAGAGAGAGAGAGAGGAGCCTTGGCCTAGGATACTGTTGATTGAGAAGACAGAATTAAAAGGAATGTTAGAGGAGAAAGAGTACAGTGAAAAGAAGCTGACAAGGGGAATGTCCTCTGGGACTAGTTTTAGTGGACAAAGTGGAGAAGAATGTTGGCGCGACCACATGAACTGTGTGGTGCAACTCGCTATTCAGGTTTGATTGAATAAATAACTTTTATTTGTTTATTTTCATTTGTTTTATCATTATTATTGTTTACAGGATATCATTATTATTGTTTACAGTATATCATTATTATTGTTTACAGGATATCATTATTATTGTTTACAGTATATCATTATTATTGTTTACAGGATATCATTATTATTGTTTACAGCATATCATTGTTATTGTTTACCATATGTCATTATTATTGTTTACAGCATATCATTATTATTGTTTACAGGATATCATTATTATTGTTTACAGGATATCATTATGATTGTTTACAGTATATCATTATTATTGTTTACAGGATATCATTATTATTGTTTACAGTATATCATTATTATTGTTTACAGTATATCATTATTATTGTTTACAGTATATCATTATTATTGTTTACAGGATATCATTATTATTGTTTACAGCATATCATTATTATTGTTTACAGTATATCATTATTATTGTTTACAGGATATCATTATTATTGTTTACAGTATATCATTATTATTGCTGTAGGCCTGTTTAGGAGTCTAAACCACTTCCTTATATATGCAAAAAGTGTTGTTTCAATCTGTTGATACATTTTAGTTGGCTAAATTAAGTTATAACTGTCTTTAACATTTAGTGCTACATTTAGTTAGAGATCTGTTGTAAAATACAAATGTAGTTGGGTAGGCTGCCTACTGTAGTTCATGTTGGGTTTGCCATAATATAATAGAATGACCAACAGGCCTACAGTGGCTTGTTATAGCGTCCTAAAACACTGACAAAAGGACCAGAATATTAGCATTATTACACATACAATAAAAGGCTGCAAAAACTATTATTAGTAAAGTAAAAAGACTCCGGGAGAGTCGAGATGTTCTGTCTGCTGTCTGTATAGATAGCAATACATCCTAAAACACTGACAAAAGGACCAGAATATGTTCTGTCTGCTGTCTGTATAGATAGCAATACATCCTAAAACACTGACAAAAGGACCAGAATATGTTCTGTCTGCTGTCTGTATAGATAGCAATACATCCTAAAACACTGACAAAAGGACCAGAATATGTTCTGTCTGCTGTCTGTATAGATAGCAATACATCCTAAAACACTGACAAAAGGACCAGAATATGTTCTGTCTGCTGTCTGTATAGATAGCAATACATCCTAAAACACTGACAAAAGGACCAGAATATGTTCTGTCTGCTGTCTGTATAGATAGCAATACATCCTAAAACACTGACAAAAGGACCAGAATATGTTCTGTCTGCTGTCTGTATAGATAGCAATACATCCTAAAACACTGACAAAAGGACCAGAATATGTTCTGTCTGCTGTCTGTATAGATAGCAATACATCCTAAAACACTGACAAAAGGACCAGAATATGTTCTGTCTGCTGTCTGTATAGATAGCAATACATCCTAAAACACTGACAAAAGGACCAGAATATGTTCTGTCTGCTGTCTGTATAGATAGCAATACATCCTAAAACACTGACAAAAGGACCAGAATATGTTCTGTCTGCTGTCTGTATAGATAGCAATACATCCTAAAACACTGACAAAAGGACCAGAATATGTTCTGTCTGCTGTCTGTATAGATAGCAATACATCCTAAAACACTGACAAAAGGACCAGAATATGTTCTGTCTGCTGTCTGTATAGATAGCAATACATCCTAAAACACTGACAAAAGGACCAGAATATGTTCTGTCTGCTGTCTGTATAGATAGCAATACATCCTAAAACACTGACAAAAGGACTAGAATATGTTCTGTCTGCTGTCTGTATAGATAGCAATACATCCTAAAACACTGACAAAAGGACCAGAATATGTTCTGTCTGCTGTCTGTATAGATAGCAATACATCCTAAAACACTGACAAAAGGACCAGAATATGTTCTGTCTGCTGTCTGTATAGATAGCAATACATCCTAAAACACTGACAAAAGGACCAGAATATGTTCTGTCTGCTGTCTGTATAGATAGCAATACATCCTAAAACACTGACAAAAGGACCAGAATATGTTCTGTCTGCTGTTCGTATACAGTGGCTTGCGAAAGTATTCACCCCCCCCCCCCTTGGCATTTTTCCTATTTTGTTGCCTTACAACCTAGAATGAAAATAGATTTTTTGGAGATTTGTATCATTTGATTTACACAACATGCCTACCACTTTGAAGATGCAAAATATTTTTTCTTGTGAAACAAACAAGAAATAAGACAAAAGAACAGAGAACTTGAGCGTGCATAACTATTCACCCCCCCAAAGTCAATACTTTGTAGAGCCACCTTTTGCAGCAATTACAGCTGCAAGTCTCTTGGGGTATGTCTCTATAAGCTTGGCACATCTAGCCACTGGGATTTTTACCCATTCTTCAAGGCAAATCTGCTCCAGCTCCTTCAAGTTGGATGGGTTCTTCTGGTGTACAGCAATCTTTAAGTCATACCACAGATTCTCAATTGGATTGAGGTC
The DNA here is from genome assembly GCF_020615455.1 of Coregonus clupeaformis. Taxonomy (NCBI): domain Eukaryota; kingdom Metazoa; phylum Chordata; class Actinopteri; order Salmoniformes; family Salmonidae; genus Coregonus; species Coregonus clupeaformis. Next base: position 296,409 of record NW_025533799.1, on the reverse strand, counting down.
TGGGCTTTGGCTAGGCCATTCCAAGACATTTAAATGTTTCCCCTTAAACCACTCGAGTGTTGCTTTAGCAGTATGCTTAGGGTCATTGTCCTGCTGGAAGGTGAACCTCCGTCCCAGTCTCAAATCTCTAGAAGACTGAAACAGGTTTCCCTCAAGAATTTCCCTGTATTTAGCGCCATCCATCATTCCTTGAATTCTGACCAGTTTCCCAGTCCCTGCCGATGAAAAACATCCCTACGGAATGATGCTGCCACCACCATGCTTCACTGTGGGGATGGTGTTCTCGGGGTGATGAGAGGTGTTGGGTGTGTGCCAGACATAGCATTTTCCTTGATGGCCAAAAAGCTAAATTTTAGTCTCATCTGACCAGAGTACTCTCTTCCAAATGTTTGGGGAGTCTCCCACATGGCTTTTGGCGAACACCAAACATGTTTGCTTATTTTTTTCTTTAAGCAATGGCTTTTTTCTGGCCACTCTTCCATAAACCCCAGCTCTGTGGAGTGTACGGCTTAAAGTCTATCTGGGGGGCAGATAGCTTAGTGGGTAAGAGCATTGTGCCAGTAACCGAAAGGTCGCTGGTTCTAATCCCCGAGCTGACTGCTAAATGACTAAAATGTAAATGTAAAGTGGTCCTATGGACAGATACTCCAATCTCTGCTTTGCAGCTCCTTCGGGGTTATCTTTGTTGCCTCTCTGATTAATGCCCTCCTTGCCTGCTCTGTGAGTTTTGGTGGGCGGCCCTCTCTTGGCAGGTTTGTTGTGGTGACATATTCTTTAAATTTTTTAATAATGGATTTAATGGTGCTCCGTGGAATGTTCAAAGTTTAGGATATTTTTTTTATAACCCAACCCTGATCTGTACTTCTCCACAACTTTGTCCCTAACCTGTTTGGAGAGCTCCTTGGTCTTCATGGTGCCGCTTGCTTGGTGGAACCCCTTGCTTAGTGGTGTTGCAGACTCTGGGGCCTTTCAGAACAGGTGTATATATACTGAGATCATGTGACAGATCATGTGACACTTAGATTGCACACAGGTGGACTTTATTTAACTAATTATGTGACTTCTGAAGGTAATTGGTTGCACCAGATCTTATTTAGGGGCATCATAGCAAAGGGGGTGAATACATATGCACGCACCACTTTTCCGTTATTTATTTTTTAGAATTTTTTGAAACAAGTAATGTTTTTCATTTCACTTCACCAATTTTGACTATTTTGTGTATGTCCATTGCATGAAATCCAAATAAAAATCCATTTAAATGACAGGTTGTAATGCAACAAAATGGGAAAAACGCCAAGGGGGATGAATACTTTGGAAGGCACTGGATACAGTAGCAGAAAGTTTGGACATACCTACTCATTCAAGGGTTTTTCTTTATTTTTACTATTTTCTGCATTGAGGAATAATAGTGAAGACATCAAAACTATGAAATAACACATATGGAATCATGTAGTAACCAAAAAATATGTTATATTTGAGATGCTTCGAATAGCCACCCTTTGCCTTGATGACAGCTTTGCACACTCTTGGCATTCTCTCAACCAGCTTCATGAGGTAGTCACCTGGAATGCATTTCAATTAACAGGTGTACCTTGTTAAAAGTTAATTTGTGGACTTTCTTTCCTTCTTAATGCGTTTGAGCCAATCAGTCGTGTTGTGACAAGTTAGGGTTGGTATACAGAAGACAGCCCTATTTGGTAAAAGACCAAGTCCATATTATGGCAAGAACAGCTCAAATAAGCAGTCAATCCGGAAAAGTTGTAGTGAAGTTTGGAACCACCAAGACTCTTCCAAGACTCTTCCTAGAGCTGGCCGCCTGACCAAACTGAGCAATCGGGGGACAAGGGCCTTGGTCAGGGAGATGGACAAGGGCCTTGGTCAGGGAGGTGACCAAGAACCCGGTGGTCACTCTGACAATGCAGGTGTGGCTTCGGGACAAGTCTCTGAATGTCCTTGAGTGGCTCAGCCAGATTCTGGACTTGAATCTGATCGAACATCTCTTGGTGGTTCCAAACAGACAATTCCTTCGACCTCATGGCTTGGTTTTTGCTCTAACATACACTGTCAATTGTGGGACCTTATATAGACAGGTGTGTGTCTTTCCAAATCATGTCCAATCAATTTAATTTACCACAGGTGGACTCCAATCAAGTTGTAGAAACATCTCAAAGATGATCAATGGAAACAGGATGCACCTGACCTCAATTTTGAGTCTTATAGCAAAGGGTTTGAATACTTATTTTAAATAAAGTATTTTAGTTTTTTAAATTTTTTATACATTTGCAAAAATAAGTCATTGGCCAGCTCCACGTTGGCTAGCTTGACACATTTCTTAACTTCACAAATGACAAAATGGCGCCTGAAAAGGAGAAATGTTTACAACCTGTGTAACTTATCGTAGGGAGGTAACGACGTCTTCCTTGAGAGTTTGAGAGCTGGTCTCTCTACCGTTCTGTCCTCCGAAGTAGCGAGAGGCGTTCACTAGCACTGGTACACCTAATGAATTCAAATAAACACCATGTGTGTGTTCGCCGGTGTGTGCGTGTGTCAGGAAAAGGATGGCGGGTCAAAACCACTAAAGAGGTCAAAATATCCCCTCTGGTAGGCGAACCCAGGGCCTTCAAATCCCAAGACAGTGACACTAACTGTTACACTACAAACCCTGTTATAGACATGTCAACTTGACACTATTTAAAGTCTGGTGATGACAGCACTTGCTCGTTTTCAAAATATTTTTGTTCATTCACTAAGTACTGATTGAACGTTTATTTGCTTTGCTTGGTAAACATTTATTTTGTCTAAAAACAGTTGATGCGTTCAAAACAGTTACATTTTATAAACTTGCTAACCGAGTTTGCAAGCACTGCGTTTTTTTTGTGGAAACTGTGCACAGGTCGCGCAAGCAAGCAATGATCATTATGATGTTGTTGTTTGACCTGGATGCTTCATTTGCACCCCCCAACCCCCTGCCACTGTTTACCTGTGGATGGCGACTTCAGGTTTAATGGACCACATTGAAAGACAATGTGTTGATCAGTCAGCGCAAGCATGGATTATAATGACAAGAAAAAAATTGCATTGACAGAGGAGGGATCTGAATTAATATATAAAGTAAAGGCTCGAATTGACTGTGTTATCTCTCTCTCTGTCTAGTGTAGTAGTTACCTGGCAGGGCTGTGTTATCTCTCTCTGTCTAGTGTAGTAGTTACCTGGCAGGGCTGTGTTATCTCTCTCTGTCTAGTGTAGTAGTTACCTGGCAGGGCTGTGTTATCTCTCTCTGTCTAGTGTAGTAGTTACCTGGCAGGGCTGTGTTATCTCTCTCTGTCTAGTGTAGTAGTTACCTGGCAGGGCTGTGTTATCTCTCTCTGTCTAGTGTAGTAGTTACCTGGCAGGGCTGTGTTATCTCTCTCTGTCTAGTGTAGTAGTTACCTGGCAGGGCTGTGTTATCTCTCTCTGTCTAGTGTAGTAGTTACCTGGCAGGGCTGTGTTATCTCTCTCTGTCTAGTGTAGTAGTTACCTGGCAGGGCTGTGTTATCTCTCTCTGTCTAGTGTAGTAGTTACCTGGCAGGGCTGTGTTATCTCTCTCTGTCTAGTGTAGTAGTTACCTGGCAGGGCTGTGTTATCTCTCTCTGTCTAGTGTAGTAGTTACCTGGCAGGGCTGTGTTATCTCTCTCTGTCTAGTGTAGTAGTTACCTGGCAGGGCTGTGTTATCTCTCTCTGTCTAGTGTAGTAGTTACCTGGCAGGGCTGTGTTATCTCTCTCTGTCTAGTGTAGTAGTTACCTGGCAGGGCTGTGTTATCTCTCTCTGTCTAGTGTAGTAGTTACCTGGCAGGGCTGTGTTATCTCTCTCTGTCTAGTGTAGTAGTTACCTGGCAGGGCTGTGTTATCTCTCTCTGTCTAGTGTAGTAG